>NW_021536682.1:0-300 GCF_001605985.2 Dendrobium catenatum | reverse complement strand
TGTTTTACTTTACACTCCTAATGCAGGCAACCAAACAGCCCCTAAGTGATTCATTTGCATGTTGACACAGGACTATCTAGGGTTTAGGGATGTTAATAAAATCGAGCACGCAATATAGATTAAGATGTAACCAATCAATGCAACAAGAAACACGCAATTACATATTAATCTTTAAATAGGATTTTTTCTGAAAACCCAAAACCAATAATAGTTTTAGCCTTCAATTACAAATAATAATAATCAGGAAATTAAGGATCATCAAGACCACAAAAAATATTAAAACATCATTAAAGAAATAAA
>NW_021536681.1:0-265 GCF_001605985.2 Dendrobium catenatum | reverse complement strand
GAAAATAATATTTCAAGCAAGCATTGCTCTTATTTGAAATTTTCAAATATTTCTCACAAAAAACGTTGAGGGCTCCCTTGGAGTCATTTTTTACTTGAATATCTTTCAAGAATAAAAATAAATAAACTTATTTAATTACTATTTTATAAAATGAGAATATATTACGAAGTATAAATTGTAAATTGGATATAAAAAAGAGCCAAATAATATAGCGGTTTGTTACTTTGCTCCACATCCTCCAAAATGCTCATTTTACTTTCTTTTA
>NW_021536680.1:0-269 GCF_001605985.2 Dendrobium catenatum | reverse complement strand
TTCCATAAAAACTTTAGAATTTATATAATGTTAGTCTTAATTCTATATTCTAAGAAGAAAATGTATACTATTTTACCAATCAAAAATCCAGGCATACCAAATTCATTACTCTCATTCTGCCCTTTTCTCTCCATCCTTAGGTGTGAATTCCATAGAGATGAACTTGGAGAAGAAGAAGGTAGTGGTGACAGGGGACATTACTCCATTTGAGCTGCTGGACAGTGTCTCCAAGGTTAAGTTTGCGGAGCTTTGGGTGGAGCCTTAATTAC
>NW_021536679.1:0-282 GCF_001605985.2 Dendrobium catenatum | reverse complement strand
TGGCCGATATGAGTAAAAATAGAAATTATAAGTCTCTGAAGTGTGTGTGTAGGGTTACTTTGCATCAGTCACACCAAAGATTACAATTGACTCAAGAAGGGAAAAAAATAAAATTATGGACTGGCTCAACCATAATCTACCCATTTTTAAGTTAGCTCCGTTTTTTTGTCTGATCTTTGATTCCTGAAAAGTAAGAAGTAAAAGACAGTCCAAGATAAGTAAGAGTGTTTGCCAATCATCAAAATATAGTTCATGGACCTGAATTTGCAACAATCTCTCCCT
>NW_021536678.1:0-405 GCF_001605985.2 Dendrobium catenatum | reverse complement strand
TCGTACTGTACGATATTATGCTGTACCGTACGATCAGTGCTTTGTAGAACGATTCTGTGAATGGATCGTACCGTATGAATGTGTTCGTATTGTACGTTATTTTACGCCAATCATACTGTACGAACATTTTTGTAATGTACAATTTTGTTTAAATACTTACTTAATTTAATACATGATTAGCTCAAAAAATCTGGGCTTAATTATAATTTGAACATCGTACCGTACGAACACATTTGTACAATACGATGAATAGAGACGAATTATAATCATCCCGAAGATCATCCCAGATGATCTCTTCAATTTTGTCTTATTATACTGTACGATCCCAATCATACCATACAATGAACAGAAACAATGTTTGATCGTCTTGACTATCGTCCTGTACGAACAGAAGTGTTATGGATT
>NW_021536677.1:0-313 GCF_001605985.2 Dendrobium catenatum | reverse complement strand
AATCCATTAAATCCGATCTTCCTCTAAATTTAAGAAACCTGCAATTCAAGTAAAAACCCAACAAAAACTGCTTGGCAGGATTTGATTTTGATATGTCGTCAAAAAATTAACTTGATCAGGCACGAATCTCGATGCAGAATCAAGTTGGAAACTTTAAAAATTAATTCAGAGACCATATGAACTCCGATTTCAGCAAATTTATAGTCGAACTGAGCGTCTCGGAAATACAAACCCAACGACACCAAATTTGACCCAATCTGAGCCCAAATAGGTCCAAATCAAGGACCCGAAGCGCTGTTGGAAGGTTCAAACC
>NW_021536676.1:0-306 GCF_001605985.2 Dendrobium catenatum | reverse complement strand
ATATGCTTTATTGCAAATGATATAGAACCGAGTGAGTCGCAAATGAGCTTTATTATTCAATTCAAAAAGGTTTTAGATGTGATAGATTGCTTAAACCAAAATTGCTTTAGCCTGAGGTCTATGTGAAGGACCTTTCACTTATGCAGTCAGCATGTAATAGTGGAGGACAGTGTTGACCTTATTTTTGAATGAGGTCTAAATCCCTTCCTCTTCTCATCCGTAGTGCTTAGGTATTCCTATCTCAGTGTAGACCTAGCATATGGAGAGCGTAGAAGGAAACCAAAGGATTTAGTCTTCACCAAACCT
>NW_021536675.1:0-361 GCF_001605985.2 Dendrobium catenatum | reverse complement strand
CAGCAAACATACATATATACGATAGTGATAATCAACAATGGATAACAAACGTTGCAATATGGCTGCAGTCGATAATCAATCAATGGTTGAAAGATACATTGATCCACTATAAGCAAAAAACGAAAGATATATAGTGAATGCCGACTCCTACGAGTCGTCGTAGAAGATCATGTCGTACACCCGATGTGATGTTCACAAACAAATGTCAAAAGATCACAACAAATGCAAGAACCTACGGGTAAAATAGGAGACCCGTTAGTGCACTACGATCCATCTGCAGAAATCAACAAGTAGTGCACGACAGTCTACCTGTACGAAGCAGCAAATAATTCTCTTCAGAAGCTGCTACGCCACGCCACCG
>NW_021536674.1:0-295 GCF_001605985.2 Dendrobium catenatum | reverse complement strand
TTGAAAGTAGAGGCTCTTTACATATTTCCTTTTGGATCGTATGCATTGAATAGTTTGTTTTCTTATCTTATGATTAGGGCATCTTGAATTTGGCTGAAATTTGAGATCTCTCTTAGGTTATACTTGGGCTCTAGCCGCCAGCTAGGAATTGGGAGAGTTGAAGATCTATTGTCTTTCTTGCTTTTGTTCGTCATTCATTAAATAAAATTTATTTCGTTGTTGTTTGTCTTCCTTCTCCTTAAAAATTATTTGCAAGTGACTGATTTTCTCAGATTTCAGTAAGGATTTTCTAGGT
>NW_021536673.1:0-397 GCF_001605985.2 Dendrobium catenatum | reverse complement strand
TGTAAATAATCAACTTTGGGACCTTTCCATGCAAAATGTTCAAGGAATTATTTATCTTATTTTTATACGCTTCAATAATTGGTTACCAAACGCCAGCTGTGATAGCCAAAATATAAGAAAATAAGAAAATTAGTTGCAAAGGATTTTCCAGTCTTTATCAGAGCTGTCGGTGGATTTCTGTTTCATATTGGCCGTTGGATCTATCATCTGTGGTTGCCGTTGCTCCGTCGCTTTCAAGTAAGCTGGTTCCAGCCACCGGCAATCACCGGTTTTAAGTCACCGGCGACCGGTTTCGTCGGTGGATCTGTCGGTGGACAGCTCGCTATAATTTGTTTTTTAACAGGGTTTAATAGGAAAATTGCAATTTTGGGATTTTTCTAGCTGCTATTATTAGAAG
>NW_021536672.1:0-266 GCF_001605985.2 Dendrobium catenatum | reverse complement strand
GAGTTTTGGGCAATCAGTCTTGACATGACCTGGTTTCTTACATTCATAACAAATTACTTCATTAGAAATCTTGCCATTTCTGTTAAACTTACCTCTATTCCATTGCTGGCGTCTTTTCTGCTTCCTCTTTAAAATGCTTCTGAATTGTCTAGTCATTAATGCTATATTGTCTTCATCCTCAGGTTGTGAGTGTTCACTCTCTGACTCTTCCACTTTTTGTATAATATTCTTCTCCTTTTGTGGTTCACCTGCATCAATCTTTCTTT
>NW_021536671.1:0-253 GCF_001605985.2 Dendrobium catenatum | reverse complement strand
TCACATAAATTTTTCTCTTTTTATTTCTTTATAATAATATTTTATTACAACAACAAAAACATCAATCCTTTATCCCACTATGTGGGGTCGGGTACATGAATCCTTTTTCTCCATTGTGTCCTATTAAATGTCAAATTCTCATTTAAATCTAATAAAAAAATGTCATTCATAATATTTCTAACCAGGTCTTTTTAGGTCTGCCTCTACCTTTCTTAACATAAGTCAAATCTAATATCTCTACTCTCCTAACCGG
>NW_021536670.1:0-258 GCF_001605985.2 Dendrobium catenatum | reverse complement strand
TCTTATATTAAATGTTCTTTTTATGCTTTTTATGTTTCTAATCATGTTTGTCTCTTGGAATTCCAAACCGGCCTTTGGATTTCTAAGATTTACTTTTCCCATGAGGTGGCTCCTGGGCTTCCTCCATGGCCTTTGAATTCCAAACGCTTTGTATTTTGTGCATTCGCCCCCTTGGATTCCGGCCGGCTGCTGGTTTTCCCGTGCCTGGGCTCTTTCCCGTAACCGTGCCCCTTGGTTCCGGGCGGTCTCCTTGGTTCC
>NW_021536669.1:0-267 GCF_001605985.2 Dendrobium catenatum | reverse complement strand
ATGGAGGATCCGTCCTCTACGAACACATGCAACCCAACAATAACCACCCGAGATTGGTGAAAGGGTGGATACGATGCAGAAGCAATGGGTCCTCTATAAATACCTTCAGGAGGTCGTAGTGAGTACAACAGTCCTCTGCAAATGGTTACAAACAACTTGTGGATAACAACAGTGGATACATCGTAGGCACGACGAACCACTGTGGGCACAAGTATGAATATCACCTATAGCAACGGTGATCAAGATCTTTAAGTATTTCGGGTACAA
>NW_021536668.1:0-229 GCF_001605985.2 Dendrobium catenatum | reverse complement strand
CCGCTGATTGAGTTTGCTTATAACAACAGTTTTCAGTTCAGTATCGGTATGGCACCGTACGAGGTTCTGTATGGCAGGAAGTGCCGTACTCCTTTGACTTTGACTGAGATCGAAGATAGACAGGAGCTGGGTGCCACTTTTGTTGAGGAAACTGTTAAGAAAATCAGTTTGATAAAAGAAAGGTTGAAAGCTGCTCATGATCGACAACAGAAGTATTATAATCAGAAGC
>NW_021536667.1:0-269 GCF_001605985.2 Dendrobium catenatum | reverse complement strand
TCTCTTGAATGTTAGTCTCTAAAAGTATAGAATTTTTAGGATGAGTGCAAAACCATAGAGAATCTAGGCTCAAGTTTGGTCCTAGAAGTACATCTTCCTTAGTTGATTTAGCCTTGGTTTAAGGTGTGTTGGGAATAGTCGAGTCAAACGTATCAAATGCCTCATTTGGAGTGGGAATAGCAAAGGGCATTGTTGATATTATAGGATGCACTTGACTTCTACGAAGTGTGTTCAATAACAACAATGCCTACACCCCTTTTTGTATTTGA
>NW_021536666.1:0-353 GCF_001605985.2 Dendrobium catenatum | reverse complement strand
TAAAGCCAGAGTGGTTCACCTCCTTCCTAAGTCCATGCCTAGTCTTAACTCCACTAGAAGGGTCTCCTATGATCAAATCATTAGGGTGACTTGTAGAGTATCTCCAATCTCTAGGCAAAGGGTGAGAAGGACCAACCTTTTCATCCAAATATATATTTTCTACTCATTGGGTGACTTCTCCTACTCCATTATTTTGGTGTTATACCCCCTTCCCCAAATTTTCTACTCCACTTGTAATCTCTCCAACATCATCATCATCTTCAACTCCAAATTTCCTAGGATCAAACTCATCAAAAACTACATGGATTGTCTTTTTCACCATCAAAGTTCTCTTGTTAAACACCCTAAAAGAC
>NW_021536665.1:0-312 GCF_001605985.2 Dendrobium catenatum | reverse complement strand
TGTGGTGTCTATTGCCCTTCCTCTTCCCCTTAGCTGATTGGTTTGGTTGGGGATTTTAGGTGGCTATTTGGCTGCCCTTTTCTTCTATATATAGGAAATGTTTTGAATGTTTAAAAGAGTTTTTTTGAGGATGTTATGATGAAGTAATTTTTGGATCTAAAAACCTGAGGGTTTTTCTTGGAAAAGCTTGAGAGCTTGTTCCACTTCTTCCTCCCTTTCTTGGGATAACTTGCGAGTTACTCTACTTCGTCTAGTCTTCTAACCTCTTTCTTCTCTCCGCAAGTACCACCCCATCTGTATCTTTCGTCTCAA
>NW_021536664.1:0-208 GCF_001605985.2 Dendrobium catenatum | reverse complement strand
ATCTTTGAATTGCATATTTCTTTCTTAGACTCCTTAAGGATCTCTTTATATATTTTCCAATTATTTTAGTTTAACATCTAAATCAATAATTATAGTAAAGTTTCTTATTTTTATCTTTTTTTGCACATTTTGATTCGACCACAAAATATTTTTACAATTATGAATTTTTTTCTTTAATACTCCAAGCATATCATTTGTAACATTCTTA
>NW_021536663.1:0-231 GCF_001605985.2 Dendrobium catenatum | reverse complement strand
TTACTGATGAAGTATGCCCACTTATTATCTCTCATATCTTGTAGTTTCATTTTACTTATACTAATCAAATATATAACATTTATAATATCTTATTCTCCTCTATGCAAAGCCTGTAATAATTTAATAGTGATACCGACTACATCTTTCATTAAATGCAGACAAAAAGAACATTAAAATATTTGTAATGATTCTAATAATGCATATACCTCACCTTTTTTTTTGAGCTTACAC
>NW_021536662.1:0-288 GCF_001605985.2 Dendrobium catenatum | reverse complement strand
TCTTTGGGCGGGGAGTGATGATGGACCGGACCGGCCAGTCCATCCCACATCAGCACCGGCCCAAAAGGGGTCGGTTCTCGTTTACTGGGCGCTCGGCCGAAGCAGAAGGAGGAGAAGGGTGGGCCCCTGGGGGCCACCAAATGGAAGAGGGGGGGTAATTTGTTTACCCTAGGGGTAATTAGGGTATTATGGGGGGATTATGTGAGGGTTAAAAGGGAGTTAGAGTTTGTTTTAAGGGGGATCTTGTTTGATGGCTGTTTTTATGTTTTTCTAGTCTAGGGCTTGGGA
>NW_021536661.1:0-238 GCF_001605985.2 Dendrobium catenatum | reverse complement strand
CATTAGTTGAAAGGTAAGGCTCCTTGTTTCTTAATGTTTACTGAATTTTCAGCTTTTCAGACCTATTAAAGCACATAATAACAACCAATAATCTTAATAATATTATACGTACCAACTAGATACCCATTACATATTTATTCTCTACTAGAGAAAAAAAATACTAATTACCGGCCAGAGAATATTTTTGACGGATTTTTAAAATTTTTAAGAAATAATTATAAATTTATAATTAAAATTT
>NW_021536660.1:0-338 GCF_001605985.2 Dendrobium catenatum | reverse complement strand
TAGTTTACTATTTTGCCCTTATGAAGGTTTAGTCTTTATTGTAGCCCGGTGGGCATTTGAATCATGTTATTTTATGAGACCCTTATAAAGAGGTCTCCTCCTATTGTATTAGCTTAATGTTTGATTAATAAAATTCTGAGATTTTCATTCTTCTTTTCTTGCTTGAGAGCTTGAGAGAAAGAGAGGAGACCTAGGAGAGGCTCCACCCGAAGTACCCAACAGCCCACGTTGGTGAGCTCTTGGTTTTATTTTATTTGGTTCGCTGTTTTCTCCTTCCCCACCAAGCCTCCATACACCCAACCCCTCATCTTGCCCCTCTTCCCGTCTCCCAGCAGCCA
>NW_021536659.1:0-282 GCF_001605985.2 Dendrobium catenatum | reverse complement strand
TCAATAGTCATAAGCATATCAATCTAATCTATCAATTTCAGACAAATCAGAAAATCTACGAAAATCGGGCAGAGTAATGACAGTCTGTCAAATTTACACAAAAATCCTGCAAAAAGGCACAAATTCCAAATTTCTCCAAATTACAGTAGGATATCCACGACATCAATACAAGACTATTATTCTATAGAATCCAAATCAAATCACGTCCTGATATTTTTCTATTCAATAAAAATCACGTAGAATCGATTCCGACCGGTAGAATCGTCGTAGGAAATACTCAAA
>NW_021536658.1:0-307 GCF_001605985.2 Dendrobium catenatum | reverse complement strand
CTTAATACCCTTTTATATAGTGAGATAAATATAATAATCAACTAACATTTCTGAATAAAATTAAATAATAGTATTAATTCTCTTTTAAGTTTATATATCAAAATACTATAAATTTTTAACTTAAACGTTTTCTATCATGCTTCAAATTAAATTGTTATGTTTTTTTAGATTCTCGATTATTATTTTATAATAAAACATTTTTTTGTAATAATAAAAATATGTTTTGATTGAACTTTTTTTAAAAAATTATATCAATGTAATGCTTAAAGAGCAAAAGTTTGGTGCATCATTTTTTTTTTCTGAAATA
>NW_021536657.1:0-519 GCF_001605985.2 Dendrobium catenatum | reverse complement strand
CCAGATATCCCAATAATGAGCTAAAAGCTATAGCAAGAAATCTAACGTTGGCTTCCGACTTAGTGAGCTCATAAACTGGCAAATCAATTCATTTGAAAGAGAAAGTCGGGTCTAGCGGATTCCTGAGTTGACCAATGATAGATAGGCAGGAATGGCAGGAGAAAGAATCTTGCATCTATCTCGAGTTGCTCCCTTGAGCGATCTATCCCTGGTTTTGTGTGACGTCGAGTTTGCTCTATTCTCTGAGTTCGGGCTCCTATCTCTCGACCTCTCGCAAGAAATCCAAATCCGTCGACTTTGGTCGCCAGCAATCCCACCGGTCCCGGAACTATGAAATAGGTTTTCTATATCCGGCCTCAGTCTCTCAGGGCTAAAGTCGCAAATACCAATGTGCCAGGCCTTCTCCAAGCTATGCTATTCCTGAGCCAGTTGTCGTCCCTGTGAGTTCGGAGCAAATGATAGAGGTGGTGTGGGTATATATATATTCTATATATAGTAGCACTTCCAGTTTGAATCGAG
>NW_021536656.1:0-311 GCF_001605985.2 Dendrobium catenatum | reverse complement strand
CAATATTAATCTGTAAAATAACATATATTAAATCTTCATTGACATTAAACATCACATTATTTGCTAAAAACATTAATCGAAAGTTTTCTAACTTTGATCGCACTCTCAACCCAAAATCCAAAAGGTCATTAGATGTCACAATATCCAAAGTGAAAGTTGAAGAAAACATAATCAAACTTGACTGAAGCACTTTTGAATCTTATTTGAATATTGATCATATATTGATCACCACTTGATTGAACCGTATTTGGCTGGAATCTTGTATGCATTTTTTAAGAATGTTTGCTCAATGTTTGATTAATGGTGTGCCA
>NW_021536655.1:0-242 GCF_001605985.2 Dendrobium catenatum | reverse complement strand
TCTTTGTGAGCTAGAGTTTATTTAAATTTGTCCGCCCTGACAAACTGTTGCGGAGGGCAGATGGATTTTGTTTTAAGTTTTTGATGGATTTATTTCATTTTAAATATTTTTGAGATTTTTTTGGAGTTTTTTTGGATTTTTTCTGGGATTTTAGGTGGAGCTTGGAAGATATTTGAAATGGACTTTTGGGAGACGATTGAAAATATTTGGGAACCCCTTCGGTTGAGATCTGCATTCAACAC
>NW_021536654.1:0-232 GCF_001605985.2 Dendrobium catenatum | reverse complement strand
CGGATCAATCTAACCTAAAATCGAATCAATACATAACAATAAGGAAGTTGTAAGAAAGCTGAAATTGAATTTTTTAAAAGTAAAAAATTTATAATACCCACAATAGCTTTCCAAAACATCTATTTTTCTCATAAATCACAACGGTTCTATAGTTTCTTTTATAAACAGCTACAACCGCCCCGAACATCTGTTAGTAAAATGGCATGATAGATGGTTTTTTTTTTTTTTTTTT
>NW_021536653.1:0-203 GCF_001605985.2 Dendrobium catenatum | reverse complement strand
TTACTTTTCTCTCCATCTTTGGATGAAAAGATAATTTTTTTTTATTTTATTTAGTATAAAAAGAATGAAACATCTAAAAATAAATATAGATGTTCTTTCAACGCAATTGTGTGTTTTCTTTTTCAGCAGAATTCAGGTTGACTCTAATCCCTGTAAGTTCTGTTGAAGGTTGATAACATGACGCCTGCGAAATCCTTTATGAC
>NW_021536652.1:0-221 GCF_001605985.2 Dendrobium catenatum | reverse complement strand
AAAGATAAACTGATTTAACCAAAACCAGTCTACTAGCTAAAGAGACATAAATATTCCCCCAAGCATTAATTTTTTACTGGACTTATCCAATAAAACCTGAAAGTCCACCTTCCTTAAACGTCTCAATGCCAATTTCATACCCAAGTACTCAAACTCATCAACTAATTTAATACCCATAAATCTAGAAATCTACACCCTCCTCCTCCTATCCACTGAATTAC
>NW_021536651.1:0-222 GCF_001605985.2 Dendrobium catenatum | reverse complement strand
GTTGATTTCTAAAACAATAATAAAAAAAAAAAAAACTACTTTCAAAATAGCTATCAACTTTATTATATTAACTTTCATATTGTTTTGTAAGACAATTTTTTATTACATTTTTTTTTTTTGAAAATAAGAAAATAATAATGAAAAAAAATTATCTCAAATGAAATTCGAAAGAATCTTAATGAAAAATAAAAGCTAAGTATATAATCATTTTGTTCTACATCA
>NW_021536650.1:0-211 GCF_001605985.2 Dendrobium catenatum | reverse complement strand
TCGTACTGGACTACCCAAATGGATAAGAGGGCACTTACTTTAAGGGGAAGACCACTCTTTCCCCTTTGGATAGGGAGGAGTGTGGCCCAAATTTGGATCTCCAAATAGAAAAGGTCTACTCCCCTTAGGGGCATCCTTTTCTCTTCGGAGTCCAAGCTTTGGACCTATATATCACAACTCAAAGCTAACTTTCACAACACTTAATAATTAC
>NW_021536649.1:0-1281 GCF_001605985.2 Dendrobium catenatum | reverse complement strand
AAGCCATTCGACAGTTTCCAAGACACGCATGTTACCATGAAAACAAAAAGTAACAAGCGATAAAATATTTTTTCTAAGGAATGCCCACATAATAATCTCCAAAAACTATCTCCATATGAGTTCAGAGGATGGCCCCAATAGAAACTACCTGATCAATTTGCTTCATAAAGCCCAAAATTATGAGGCATGTACCAAAGCCAGTAGAACAAATAGCCATTCCATATGGTATATTAACCTCTCCCATAGATGAGTTTGTCATTGTTATAGAATCACCATGCACTTTTACAACTTTGATGTTTGTTTTTACATCGATGCCATCCCACTGGAACTTTTCTTAAGTAAATTGAGTGATCTCCTTGTCAAACCTACTCAAGGAAACACAATTAGAAGCATAATATAAAAACCCACCATAACTATAGAAAAATAATGCACAAGACATAGCAACTAAGAAAAATTTTAGTTGGCTTCTCCTCTTATATAATGATTGAGAGTTATAAAAAAAATTAGAAAATTAATGGGAGTAGATTGTAGATTAAAATAAGAGCTTCCACTTACATATTCAAGATATGTTCTCCAGCTTCAATCAATGACATCTTTACCAATTCTAGAGCATTATGGTACAACTTAGACAAATCTTCTTGTACAAAGTCATGAAACTTTGCAAAAAATTCAACACCAGTTGGACCACCACAAATTACCACAAAATGAAGACTCTTCTTCCTCTCTTCTTCACTAAGTTTTGGGAGGCTTGCTCTCTCAAAGCAATTCATTACACTTCTACTAATTCTTTGAGCATCTTCAATTTCTTGCCATACATTTATACTTCTTATTAAAGTTTGATATTCCTTTTTTTGTTGAATTTTAAAAGCCGGTGTAATTAACTTTCAACTAAAAATAAAAGCTTTGTTTGGGATACTGCAAACATATGATAACATTAAACCAATTATGATGTATTAGTTGTACTTTTCATTGTAGAATCCCACCTCATCAGTTCTTTTTAAATTAGCCTCAACATTGCGGAAATACTAGACGTATTTCCTATAGTTAGACAAAAAATATACCTTCAGAAAGTGAGAGTGCTCAAAGACACCAGAAGTATTGAATGTATTTGGCCTAGCTCCAAGAGAAACCACCAAATAGTCATAATCTAGTTCAAATTCACCGTTAACATCCCGGTTTGCCAATGGTAGATCTACATAGTAGTTTTTTGTTTGTTGGATCAATATTATATCATTGAGCAACAAAAAATTGGATTGTCCTAGTTTTCTAGAAAAATCAAAG
>NW_021536648.1:0-223 GCF_001605985.2 Dendrobium catenatum | reverse complement strand
AAATTATCTTGATCGGGCACGAATCTCAAGAAAAAAACTAAATTGGAAACTTCAACAATTAAATTTGGGATCACCTGAACTCTGATTTCAGCAAATTTATAGTCAAACTGAGCGTCTCGGAAATACGAACCCAACGACGCCAAATTCAACTCAATCCGAGCCCAAATGAGTCCAAATCAAGGACCCTACGAGCTGTTGGAAAGTTCGTACAACAATTTGAGTT
>NW_021536647.1:0-436 GCF_001605985.2 Dendrobium catenatum | reverse complement strand
GAAGGAAGCTTCTGGGAGTTCGAAGGAGCTCTGGGAATTGAATGAGAGCGAATGACAATGCCTCTGGAGGTCTGGCGAGCTCAAGGGTATTCGGCCACCTTTCGGGAGCTTTGGACGGCCGGGATTGAGCTGGAGAAGGCTCGGATTGCTGCCGGTGGACGATGGCGACGTCCAGGGGGATCGTGGAGATCAAACCGGTGGGCAGCATCCTTGAGCCAGGAATTGTCTGGGGGGACCACCGGAGCTCATTTCCCATTGGTTCTGACTGCCGTCGGCCATAGTCTGGGTCGGGTTGACTGGAGGAGGCCAATGGGGACACGCTAGAGCCAAGGGTGGAGTCAATTTGGCCTGGGGAGGCCTGGATTGAACTGGTGGCCGGATCAGACTCAAACATGCTCTGTTCGAGTCGAATTGAGCTCGATCCAGGTCAGGTCAG
>NW_021536646.1:0-685 GCF_001605985.2 Dendrobium catenatum | reverse complement strand
AGGCTCGACCCGAACCCGACCTATGACCCGAAATTGACACCCCTATTTGATAGTAAAAGATATCATTAATGCTTTACCAACCATTTTTTCAGATATCATGCTTTGATCAACCTTTGATTGCTCTTGGTTGGATCTTCCTTGTATTAACCTATTTCCTATTCAATCATTATTTAGCCCATGTTATTATTAAATTTTCTATGTTAAATGCTACAATCAACCTTTGAATTTGCTTCGTTGGGTGGAACATTAAATGAACTTTATTGGAACCTGAAATACAACTATTTTATAAATTTTTCTAATAATGTTTTATTCAAATTCAAACCTTATTCCAGTCATATTCAAACCTTGATCAAAATAATTTTGAAGAACAAAGATAAATGATAAATTACAACTCAAATAATATTTTATTATGGATTAAGTTTATATCTCATATTATCTCAAACTTGATCAATATTTATTCGAGTATTTTTCTAATGTTATTAAAATTAATTTAAGTATATGTAGGCTTTGTTTAAGAAAACTTTCTAATTACTTTTTAAAACAGTTTTTTTATAAGAAATTTTTGTATTATAAAGCAGCAAAAAAATTCTCTCAAACGAAGTCTTGGGACTGTATTCTTACTGCTTCCTAAGGCAGCTTTTAGTATAAAAATTAATTTTTTTACTAAAAAATTGTTTAAAGAGGT
>NW_021536645.1:0-251 GCF_001605985.2 Dendrobium catenatum | reverse complement strand
TTGGCAAAATCTAAATGAGGTCCACACCCTAAATGGACCCGATACTATAACATATGTGCTAGTTAAACATTTTAACAAAATTTTATACGTGGTAATTGTTAACATGGTCTGGCAAGTCATCACACCACCAATGTGTGCCCACTAGCGGCAGTAGCAGAGTTCCCACATGGTCCACAATAGAGTGTGGCAGAAAACACTTCATCTCAAAATAGCTTTCAGTTATTCTTTTCAATTACATATATATATATATA
>NW_021536644.1:0-946 GCF_001605985.2 Dendrobium catenatum | reverse complement strand
TCAGGTCGACGCTCCCAGAAAGATTGCTTAAGCTCACCAGATGAGCTATTTCTCTTTATCCACTTCAGGTTAGAAAACCTGTTCTGAGTGGGGATATTGATCTCCGGTTCTGGTGCTGGCAGATTGGAGGGATGGACTGGGAGTTGTTGATGCTGAGCTCGGAGCTCAGCGTTCATCCTCCTTCTTTTCCTCCTTGTAGGCCTTCCTCCAAATGAGGAGGCCTCAGTATCGTATTTCCTAGGCGCAGATAACCTGGTTGGCAAAGTAGTGGTGTTTGCAGTCACCACGGATATCCTTCCACCATTCACAATTCTCCTGGTGGTCAGAACTTCAGGCTGTGATAGCCTCTCGAATGCAGAAATTCTCCCACGAGAATTTTCAGCAACAGGTCGTTGGGCCGGCAGATGCACACGACGGGTGACGGCTTCATCAGCATTGAGTCTTCTGGCAGACTTCTCAACATTCCTATCATTCGCAGGAATGGTGGCATTCCTTGCAGCAATCGCCGGGAAGTCAACGCTACCAAACTGGATGGTAGCTCCAGCATTTCCGGTTTTAATAACAGCGTTAGCCAGTTGAATCCTGGCTCCTCATCCCAGTTGGACGGTCATCGGTGTGTCCTACATTTCCATTCTTCACAAATGAAAAGCAAGGATTAGTGATCAGAATTAATACATCACCCCTCATTTTCATGAAACAGGAATAATGTAGAACGAAGGATAGCAGCAAAACCAGCATGGAATTTAAAACCCTGCTAAACAATTTTCCATTGATCTTATTTAAAAGATTCATTTTCGGGACCTTTCAGTGATGGATTTTTGGACATAATGACCAAATGTCACATCCTGATGTTCACCATACACAGCTCAATATCATCATTACTTTTCTTAGCTGGTACTACAACATACAAGTGACTAGCCAGAGATGGAAAGAGAAACCAATCCCC
>NW_021536643.1:0-1157 GCF_001605985.2 Dendrobium catenatum | reverse complement strand
ATCCATCTACAAGCAAAATATTTTCAATCATAAGGTTTTTGGAATTACCAATTATACCTGAGCCAACCACCTTCCTGGTGGTGTTGTCTCCAAGAGTAACCTTAACTCCAGTCCTGGACTCCAGCGAAACAAATTGATTGGCATCACCAGACATATATCGAGAGCATCCACTGTCCAAGTACCACATACTCTCACGAGGCCTTTTGTGAGAGCCCACCTACAAAATTATCAAATGTCATATACAGGAACCCAAACAGGTTTGGGTCCCTTCTTATGAAAAGTAGGATGCAATGCATGTGTGGTATGCTGTAAATCATGCACCTTTGGTCTCCACATCCAACGTGTACTATGGTGAATAGTGCAAGTGTGTGAGATGTGTCCTAGCATGCCACATGAAAAACATCTAACACCTAGAAAAGGATTTCTTAAATGGTTTGAGTTATAATGCCTCTTCCTAGGTTTTAGCTTTTGATCAAGTGTTGGTGTCATCCTAGTTTTCTTAAATGTATCCAATTCATTTTGAATCCTTAAGTTAGTACATTTTAAGGAATCATTATCAATCCTCAAATTTTTCTCCATCTCTTTAAAATTCTTAAAATCAAATTCAAGTGAGGTGTGTGTTACTTTTAGTGACTCATGCTCTTCAATTAATTCACAATGCTTTTTGTTTAACTCATCAAATTTATCAAGTAGAATCATGTGATTAGAATCAATCGTAGAATGATCTTTGAGAATAACTTCAAGCTCTTTTTGTAAATTCAAAAGTTCCAATTTCAAGCTAGCATGTGTTTTCTTAAGTTTCCTATATGATGCATGAATTTTTTTCAGAACTTCAAGAAGTTGATCGTAGGAAAGTTCACATACCTCTTCTTGATTAAGATTATCATTTGCCATTAGGCACAAGTTTGTTGTCTCATGTTCTGGTTCCGTCTCCGATGAATATAATGCAGAATCCGCCCAAAACGCCTTTTGAAGTCTCTTTTTGTCTTTTCTAAACTTGGATTTCTCCTCACTTTTTTCCTTGCTTGTGTGCGTCTTAAGTGTAGGGCAATCAGCTTTCACGTGTCTGGGCTTCCAGCATTCATAACAAACCACATCAGACGATCCTTTAGAATGTTTGTTATCCTTACCTTTTCTCCACTTTTGATGATGCTTTT
>NW_021536642.1:0-331 GCF_001605985.2 Dendrobium catenatum | reverse complement strand
AGTAAAATACATGAATTTTAAAAAAGTATAACTTGTGTGAGTTTTGAAGATGAAAAGAGTATGTGTTTGTGGGAAGTAACTTGTGTATTATTTTTGAATGATGACATATGTAAATTTTGAAGAATAGAAATGAATGTTAGGAAAATATACAATATACTTACAAAGTAAAGGTTCCAAAAGTGCAATCAACAAAGCCAGTGTTCAAGCCCGAAGAAAGGTACGTTTTTATTTTTAGTAAATTTCAATTATTTCATTTTTAATCATTAAATATATTTTCTAATCCTTTTTTTTCTATTTTATTTGCATAAACTACGAGGAATGGTACCGGTCG
>NW_021536641.1:0-599 GCF_001605985.2 Dendrobium catenatum | reverse complement strand
AATTCATGACAATTGTCATTTTATTCATCTTCAAGATAGAACTTATCTTATGATAACATTATTCACTAATCATTTTTGGAATTCATAAAAATAAATATATTTTGAATGCAACCTCAAATAGAAGTTACTAGAAATAGTGACTATTATGAGATTCTATACAAACTTTTATAAGGATCACCAATATTGCTTTAATTATTTCTATTTTTTGTTACCTAGGAAGATTAAATCATGAGATGAATTTGGTTAGAATGAGCTAAAATAGTCCTTTAAGAGGGAAAAAATTGGATTTGCAAAGTCATGCTTTTCTAGTCTCTTGAATAGTATGCCTTCCATCCTTACTTGAACATAACCAAATGAAGCCATAGCCTGCAACATTTCATTCGTCATCCTCTCCAAACCAAATATTAAGCGTTCAGTTCTACTAACAAGTTCTAGTTTAGATGGTGCAGGTCTTGATATCTGAACTAACCTTACACACACACACATTCAAAAGTAAAATTCAAATTCAACGTTGAAATAATCAAGATTTACTTAAGATAGCTCAACTGTTTGTAAGAGTTATAAGAAAATAGTTATTGAATTGTCACTAAGAAGGACAC
>NW_021536640.1:0-248 GCF_001605985.2 Dendrobium catenatum | reverse complement strand
ATGGGAGTGGTCGCATGTAAGCCCAAAGGGCAAGTTGATCTTTTATTTTCTTGACTCTTTGTACCCGGCTATTTATAGCCTCATTTCCTTTGTTTTGGGTTAATGTATGAATGAATGATTATTTGAGAATTTTCCTCTTGTATGAGCTTTGTGAGAACTTGTGAGTTCTAATGCAGAGGGATCTCTAGGAGAGGGAGATTAGCACATCACCCACCAACCTTGGATACGGCCGGATTCGTGGTTTTTTT
>NW_021536639.1:0-389 GCF_001605985.2 Dendrobium catenatum | reverse complement strand
TCCCTCCACCTTCCAAGCCCTGATGAATCAAGTATTCAAGCCCTATTTGAGGAGGTTTGTTTTAATCTTTTTTTATGATATTTTGGTGTATATCAAATCTCTGCAGGACCATATCGCCCATCTTGGGGTGGTACTCACGACATTATTGGAGCATCAGCTATATGCTAACCAGAAGAAGTGTGCTTTCGCTCAGAAGGAGGTGGAGTATCTGGGACACATCATCTCAGAGAGTGGGGTGGCAGCTGATCCCACCAAGATAGAGGCCATGGTGAATTGGCCTACACCAATGTCCCTTAAGGGACTAAGGGGATTCTTGGGACTGAATGGCTACTACAGGAGGTTCATCAAGGGCAATGGTTCCATAGCAGGTCCTTTGACTGATCAGTTAA
>NW_021536638.1:0-228 GCF_001605985.2 Dendrobium catenatum | reverse complement strand
ATGAAAACATTTAGACTCTAAAATTGACCTCCATAATTCAAGTTTACCTTCAACTCCTTCTCTACTCTTATCAACAAGAAGAATATCATCAGCAAAAATTATACCCCAGAGTACAATTTCTGGCAAATGTCTAATGAGAACATTCATGACTAAAGCAAAAAGATATGGGTTTAAGGTTGATCCTTGATTTAATCCAACTGAAATAGGAAAATACTCGGTCAAACCACC
>NW_021536637.1:0-207 GCF_001605985.2 Dendrobium catenatum | reverse complement strand
AGCCCCTCGACTAGCCGTAAGCTGGCACTTCTCCTCAGTATTTTGGTATCATTCTCACGTGTCCCTAAGAGTATTTTACATGCATAACACATCATGTTTATATACCCAAATTTATATTTAAAGATGGTGCAGTTTAGAGATGGTGCAAAGATGAAAGAGAGATTTGTTCAATAAAAAATATTCATTTATTCAATCATCCAATAATAT
>NW_021536636.1:0-486 GCF_001605985.2 Dendrobium catenatum | reverse complement strand
TGGATGCAACCCTTTTAGTTAAACAAGAAAAAGAGAAGAAAAACTGCTCAGCCCAATTCACAATGCTGCGACGTTGAGGTCTAGAGCAACGCAACACTCCACTCTCTATCTTTGAGTCATCCTACAGTGCTATGGCGCTAACAGGTGCTGTGGCGCCGGGATTTGGAGCGCCGCAACTCTCTGCTTTGTCTCTAGCCCAAACCTGGAGCGCTATAGTGCTCCAGCATATAGCTTTGCAGCACTTGTAAGAAAAAATAGAGGCAAGGCCCCCTGAACCCCAAGCAAGGGACCCTACCTCCCTACAAGGCCCCATCAAACTCGACCAACAGTATTTAGGACTAAGACAATGGTACAATCCGGTCGATCCACACAATCAGATTCCACATAAAAAAATGATTTACAAGCATTGCTATACAAGCATTGGAGTGGAAACATGATTTATTCAAGGAAAAAAAAAAAAAAAAATTTACCTGGTATCCTCCAATC
>NW_021536635.1:0-209 GCF_001605985.2 Dendrobium catenatum | reverse complement strand
ATGCATTCAACTACTTTATTCTTTTATCTCGTCGTTTGAAAAATATTTCATCCCGGACGATCGTGACAATCGTACAGACGAAGTGACAATTAAAAACTGAAAACTGCACGCAAACAATTCAAAATCCGACAGATACACTACATAAATCGTCCCGTATGAAAAAATTTCATCCTGGACGATGGACATTAAAAAATTTTAAATCATGGACT
>NW_021536634.1:0-1307 GCF_001605985.2 Dendrobium catenatum | reverse complement strand
AACACCCTCACTAGGTTCACCTATAATCAATTCCCTTAGATGATTTTTAGAATATCTCAAATCTCTAAGCAAAGGGTTTTCTATCTCCAAATTATCTTCCATATTTTCTTCCAAGTTTATTCTATCAATCTTTTGGGAGTTATCCTCAATCTCATCTTCAATAACATTTAGCTCTTCCAAATTTCCAGATTCATCAAATACAACATGTGTGGTCTCTTCAATGCCAAAGTTCTTTTGTTGAATATCCTATAAGATTTTCCAACACTTGAATATCTAACAAAAATTCGTTCATCTGATTTTGGATCAAATTTTTCTAAGACAGATTTTTCATTATTATGAATAAACAGCTTGCAACCAAAAACATACAAATGTGACAAATTAGGTGTTCTCCCTTTTAGCAATTCATTGGGTTTTTTATTTAAATTGGATCTCACATTCACCCTATTCAGAACATAATATGCAGTGCTAACCGCCTCAGCCCAAAAATATATAGGAAGTGAGTATTCTACCAACATTGCTCGGGCAGTTTCTATTAATGTTCTATTTTTTCTTTCGACTATCCCATTTTGCTGAGGGGTTCTAGGTGCAGAAAAATTATGATCAATTCTTTTCTCTTTACAAAAGTTTTTAAATCTTTCATTCTCAAATTCTCCTCCATAATCACTTTGTATAGAAATAATTTCACACCATAATTTCCTTTGAATCTAAGTCAAAAAATTTCTAAATTCCTCAAATGATTCACTCTTATGAAATAGAAATATAACCCAAGTGAATCTTGAGTAATCATCCACTATAACAAATCCATATACCTTCCCTCCTAGACTTACAATGCCAACTAGTCCAAAAAGATCCATGTGTAAGATTTCCAAAAGTTTACTAGTCCTAAGATCCTTATTGGACTGAAAAGAGGACTTCACTTGCTTACCAAATTGACATGCATCACAAAGGTGGTCCTTATTAAAGTCTAGTTTTGATATACCTTTTACTAAGTTCTTTTGGGTAATCTTTCTAAGGGTTTTCATGCTAGAATGACAAAGTCTCCTATGCCAAAGCCATGACTCATCAGAGACAGTTTTTAAACAACAATTTAAATCTAGCATATAGACATTATTTACCATTTTTCCATTCAACACATCTTTACCATTTATGCTTAATATGTAGTTAGTAAGAAAACATTTTATGTTATAACCCTTATCACATAGCTGACTTATACTTAACAAATTATGCTTTAAGCCTTCAACCAATAACACATTGTTTATAAATTTTTTTTCAAGTTTCCAATCATACCTGATCCAACCACCTTCTCT
>NW_021536633.1:0-225 GCF_001605985.2 Dendrobium catenatum | reverse complement strand
AATTGTAGCAGTTGATGTTTGATTCATGGCGGTAGAGTGAGTAAACTTTTCGTCTTAGCGATGCACGGATATCCAACACACAAACAGAAAGATAGAAGTAAAACACCAAATCTTTTTTACGTGGAAAGCCCGAAGAGGGAAAAATCACGGGGCCTCACCCAGGTGAAATGATTCCACTAAACTTAAGTGAATTACAAGGGTTGACCCATCCCTCGATTTAGAGGC
>NW_021536632.1:0-397 GCF_001605985.2 Dendrobium catenatum | reverse complement strand
ATTGCATTAGCTAGGAGCATCTGACCCACATAAGTCCATGACCACTTAGGAAATCCTCTAGATGTCGGTCCTATTTCCAATAACCTTACCACCCACCCATCTTTCATAATTGATTGGATATCATGGTTTTAAAGCGACTAGGTGGTTAGCTGGCTTCCCCATCCAGGCCGGGATAACTCCAGATCTTTGCATCGCATTATCTAGGACACTGGTCTTAGTGTGTGTCGAACACTAAGTCCAAGCTAGATTTAGGATTCGAGCCAACTACATTAGGTCTCGTAGTATGCCTTAAATAGTAGGTAGGTCCATTCTTCTCAGGGATCCTAAATCCTACTTATCTGCATCACAAGATGACGTCATCTCCATCCTTCTCTCATGCATGTGATCGAATGCCTGA
>NW_021536631.1:0-343 GCF_001605985.2 Dendrobium catenatum | reverse complement strand
CCCGACTCGATTCGGGTCAGGGTCAACCCGACCCGACACGAATGACCCTGGTTTGACCCAAAATTGCTAGTTTTCTGATCAATCTCGAGTTTTCGAGTAAAAAAATGGTCAATCTCGGGTTTTTGGGTCAAAAATAAGTTTTCGTGTCACTTTCAGGTCAATTTCGGGTTGCCCGAACCGATTTTTAAAACGGGTTGATTTTTTGAACCCGAACCCAACCCGTTTTGGGTTTGGGTTGACCCGAACCTGGATTTTTTCGGGTCGGATTCGGGTCGTGTCGAAAATTGACACCCCTATTGATGACCCATATATGCAAACTTTTTTACTCTTAGATAGCCATAGA
>NW_021536630.1:0-242 GCF_001605985.2 Dendrobium catenatum | reverse complement strand
GTTATTTTTTGACACAAAAAAATTTTGTATAAAAAATACGCAACAAATAAGTAGTAAATACGCAGCATCCGAACGCGTTCGGATTACGTACACAATAATTTCTCGCTTGTCAGAGTGTTTTTATTCTAGATTGTGTTGATCCTTTTTTATTCTTTAATGACTTTAAAAAAAAAAACAAAATTTTACCCCTAAAGGAATGAATATCAAATTTTTTTAATTTATAATTTTTTTTTTTGGATCAG
>NW_021536629.1:0-258 GCF_001605985.2 Dendrobium catenatum | reverse complement strand
AACCTTTAGTCACATAATCAGTACAAACAGTTATTAAATTTTATTTATAATAAAAATTCATTGTTTACTACCTAAAACGTGCCTGGACTTTTACGTAGAAAATTAAGTGCTAAAATATAAATTTGACGTAAATAATATTTTATTATTTTATTTAGGCCTTGGATAATATTTTTCAAAGTCTCCCACTCGTAATTTTGTTTTTTACTTGACCAGTTAAAAAATCATATGTACTTTTTTTTTTTTTTTTTTTTTAAAAAA
>NW_021536628.1:0-230 GCF_001605985.2 Dendrobium catenatum | reverse complement strand
GAACCCGACCCGTTTCGGGTTCGGGTTGACCCGAACAGGAAATTTTTGGGTCGGGTTCGAGTTGGGTTTTCAGGTCGTGTCAAATATTGACACCCCTTATTTGAAACACTACTAAGTTTCTCAGTATCGTAATTCTCCTACTTTTCTTCCTCTAGTTCAGAAAATAAAGTGTTTCTAATTTGAACCAATCTCGTTTGAAAAGTCAAAATCAATATTTTTTTATACAGAAT
>NW_021536627.1:0-278 GCF_001605985.2 Dendrobium catenatum | reverse complement strand
CTTAACTCTTAACTAAGTTTTAATTAACATTCATAATTATTAAATCATAAATTTAAATCATAAATCTAAATCAAATCTAATTAAACTAATAATTAACCCTTCACCAATCTAAGATTTAAAATAAGTAGATCTAATTAGGAGATCAAATTTTAAATTAAAATTCATTAGGATGAAAACATTTCTAATTATCAAACTTTAGAATAACCTCTAAAAAACAATTAACAAACTTGATTAATAAACTACTAATATACTCTTTTCTTTTCTTTTTATAACCAACT
>NW_021536626.1:0-729 GCF_001605985.2 Dendrobium catenatum | reverse complement strand
CTACTAAGTAAAAGTCACTCGGCCACCTCAACATCCTCACTCTCTACAACAATTAACTTTTCAAAAAATTATTGATCATAAATGATATATGTAATCATCATATAACTCTAGGAAGGCCAACTTGTTTCCATGTGGAATCTGACTGTTTATTCATGTTCAATATGGTCAGTGCCGTTTGTGGGAATTTACTAGACTGGGCTACTAATCAGCTCGTAATTGTACCAAATAGTTCAGTAAATAATAATAATAATTGATATAACATCAAAATTTTATCTTGATCAAGAACGAATCTTGAGGCAAAAATCAAGTTGGAAACTTCAAAAATTAAATTGGAGATCATCTCAACTCCGATTTCAGCAAACTTATAGTCGAACTGAACATCTCGAAAATACAAACCCAACGACACCAAATTCGATCCGAGCCCAAATGGGTATGAATCGAGGACCCAAAGCGCTATTGGAAGGTTCAAACCACAATTTTAATTACCAAACGGTTTTCAAACATAACATTCTTATTGTAGAATCGAGCGTCTTGACGAGAAGAATCCAACGAGCCCAAGATCACAGAATTTCGATATTATTAAGACCTTCAAATGTCTAATGAATGGTCCACGATCAAGGGATTCAACATCGGCCGTCCATCCTAACCACTCCCCATTTACCCTTGATCTTCCTTCTATTTACGAGCAATGCCACACTAGGAAATCTATAAATAGACCCCTGATGTCTC
>NW_021536625.1:0-250 GCF_001605985.2 Dendrobium catenatum | reverse complement strand
TCTCTACCGCCGCGAATACTCCAGGACGCAACAATTAAAAATGAAGATAATAAGAAATCTGAAATTGTTACTTTCAAAAATTACTAAATAAGAACTCTACATAAGAGATTATTTAAAAATTGCATAACAAAAAGTATAATTAAATTTATTATAATTTTTTCCTCAAAATTAAGTGAACTTGGCTTTAAAAAAAGATCCATAAATGTAACGTTTAAAAATCAGTTTCCATAATGTCTAATATATGATATAA
>NW_021536624.1:0-2871 GCF_001605985.2 Dendrobium catenatum | reverse complement strand
AATTTTGAACAAAATTACTTAGGAATGAAGACCAGCAATTTTTAATGAGGTCCGATAATTTTTAACGAAACTCGACATGTAGGTGACGGACAACAAACCAGTCTCCGAGCAAACCAAATCAGTCTCCGAGCAAAATAATTTCATTCGACGCTTTTAATGATCCCCCCAATGGGGCTATTTCATGTTTGAGCAGCTCAATTCTGAATAAATTGGCAAAGATAACCTTGTTGGATTACCCTATAAATTTTCTCTTTCAATTTCCAGCATGCTTTAGTAGCTTTATGTCCTTGACTATGATAAAAAAGATAATATTACTTAAGATTTTCTTAATTTGATTTTAAAGGATGAGGCCACTTAATATTCCCCGATCTCTTGCTATTAAATATTAACTCCATATGCCTTAAGCAGCATGCGTTCCTTTTAACTATTTATATATTCACTCTTATTAAGATGGCCGATACTTTCCTTATTGTTGGGTTAATGAGGAGGAAATATTTTCCTTATTTTTAAGGAATACTTTCTTGAGCATTGTTTCGTTTGCTAGATGATTGCTCAAAATTATTTTCAATGTGTATGAATTTCTTCATCAGTAGTAATTTGTGCTTCTATTTTATGAATAAAATCAGCATTAAAACGAGTTGTCTTTCACATCAATGAGGATTAGAAAAGTATGAGATGACGACCTTCAAGAAAGATGACTAGCAATAACTCATGATCTACTATTGGAATTTGATGAACTTAGGGGTGCAAATGAGTCAAGTCGAGCTCGAGTCAGGGGTGTTCGAGACGAGCTTGACTTTCAAAGACCAAGCTCGAGTCGAGCTCAAAATCCGAGCTCGAGCTCGACTCGTCTTCTTGTCGAGCGGCTCGTCGAGCTTTGCTGTCGAGCCCCGCTATCGAAATCGAGATCCATCACTGGTTGTAGTGTCCGTCCTCCTGAGGCTCGTCGTCGTCGTCGCATCTACCGTCAAGATCATCATACCGATCGGTCTTAGCGTAATCGTAGACGTCCTGAGGTTTGTATGTTGTCGAGATCGCTCCCCTTCATGTCTGTCGTCGAGTCCATCATCGCGAGCTCGTCTCACCGCATCTGCCGTCGACCTCAAAAATTCCTGCTGTCAAGATCGTTGTCGAGCATGTTCTATTGTCTACTGTCGAGATCTTTGTCGAGCTCAAAATTTTCTACTATTGAGATCGTCGTCGAGCTCGTTCTATCGTCTGCCGTCGAGATCATCATCAAGCTCAAAATTTTCTGCTTTTAAGATCGCCGTCGAGCTCGTCCTACTGTCTGTCGTCGAGCTCAAAATTTTCTGCTTTTGAGATCGTCATCGAGCTCGTCCCACTGTCTGCCGTTGAGATCGTCGTAGAGCTTGAAATTTCCCGCTATCGAGATCGTCGTCGAGCTCACCCCGCCGTCATCGTCACGTTGTTGAGATTCATCCTTTTTTTCCCGCTCGCAACTTTGATTTCCCGCTCGCGACTTCGATTTCCCGCTTCGTGGGTTTGCATTTCCCTCCTGCAAGTTACGCCGTCGAGCTGCTCGACGAGCTAACAAGTCGAGCAGCAGCCTATTCGAGCTCAACTCACGAGCTCGATAAGCTCGGCTCGTCGAGCCTAATACCGAGTCGAGCCCGAGCCGGCTCGCGAGTCGGCTTGACTCATTTGCACCCCTAGATGAACTTAAAGGAAAATCTTTGAATTGCTCTTTTTAGGATTCTCCTTTATTTGTTAGATTCCCGAGAGATGACAAGAATATTTGATAATTCTTCAATAGGTAATAAACTATTTGACAAAAAATTGGGCAAGATGGCCAAAGTTGTGGATACTATTACCGATAAGTAGAAAGTGAGCTTGACTTTTTCGAGTTGAGGAAATAATTGATAAAAAAAAAAGAGCATTAAAAACTTGCTAAATATATATGAATATATGATAGTCTTACAATGATCAAAATGACGCATTTAAATGCTCATAAGGAATATATGACTCATCATACAGATCATTAAAAGGTAAATTAAAGCCCACGAAAATAGAAATTGGAGAATTTAATCTGTTAAAGATGAAAACTCCTAAAAATTACATCAAGGAAGAAGCTTATTCTCATCTCTCATAGAAAATTCATCTCAAATAAGATGTCATAATTCATCTCGTATAATTTCACGAGGAGTTTTCAT
Organism: Dendrobium catenatum; assembly: GCF_001605985.2. Taxonomy (NCBI): domain Eukaryota; kingdom Viridiplantae; phylum Streptophyta; class Magnoliopsida; order Asparagales; family Orchidaceae; genus Dendrobium; species Dendrobium catenatum. Next base: position 700 of record NW_021536624.1, on the reverse strand, counting down.
AAGTGGAGGCCGGGTTCACTCCACTAAGATAGGAGCGATTATTACATCCGGTGTCCGAATGCATTCAGAGATCAATAACCACGCGCCACATCACCTAAAACTCGATATTTTGGACTCGGTATTGCTCGGTTTACATTCGGACCGTTCGGTTTTTGACCGGATGTAATAATTTCTCCTAAGATAGGTGGAAGATTCAATGCCGGTGGAGTGTCATGAAAAAGATGTGATGAACTTGCAATGACAACAAGTTCTAGGTTTACTTATGTTTGCCATTATATTGATGAGATATTGGTATATGATTTCCATCATTTGGCGTCACACTATTATGTGCTAAAATTTATGGCAGCAGAGTTTTTAATTTCTTAACTTTATGCAAATATTAAATACACATGGATACAAGTTTTTAAGAGACATTAGATTTGTATGTAAAAAATCAAAAAAGGGAAAAAAATCATCGAGCCTTGCCCAATTAAATGAATCCACTAAATAATGAAAGATATAAGAACCAAGTCTTTCTCACAATTAAAGAGGATGTAATTACACATAATTAAGAACAATTGGCTAATTCTCATTATAGGATTATAAAATTTGAGTATCTAGAACAAAATTACATATGAATAGTTATGCGATAATAGTCAGATGACAAAAAACTAATGATGGCTGCAATGATTGTTAATGGCAATTGACGATAATGATCATT
>NW_021536623.1:0-309 GCF_001605985.2 Dendrobium catenatum | reverse complement strand
GCCACCGAATCTGCAACATTCGTACAAGCAGACAGAAGGCGTCTATTTCAAAATACCCCTGCACATGCACTGTAATTTGTATACACATAGGTACACTAAAAAGGGGTAAAATACAATCCCGAACCTGCATGGGCCCCGGCGAGCATGTAATTGGTACACACGTGACGTCTAGGGATGCTGCGCGGGTTGACAAGTGAATTCAGGTTCGAAACTGATCCTTCTATACGGGTCAATAGGAGTCGACAGGGTTCGAACCATTAAGTAAGTATAACGTTGTGGCGACCGGTATATTTGCTTTAAAACATCCAT
>NW_021536622.1:0-496 GCF_001605985.2 Dendrobium catenatum | reverse complement strand
GATTTTTGTTTATTTTGAGTGATTTTATTTTAGAGTCTGCGCATTTGTCATTGTCTATTGTGCTTTGTGTGTTTAGTTTGATTTTCTTTGATAAAAATTCAAAAATCTAAAAATTTGTGGCAATCATCCGGGACGAAAAATTTTTGTACGGGACGATGTGTGTAAATTCAGTTTGCGAGATTACTAACCGTCTTAAGAGCAGTTTTTAATGAAGTTCGTCTGTACAATCTACACGATCGTCCAGGACGAAATATTTTTTCTCAAACGGCAGGACGATTGATTGTAGCAGTTGAAAAGATAAGAATGTTTTTATTATGAACTTCATCTGTACGAACCTGAACTTCATCTGGACGAAAACTTGGCGGTTCAATGTAGGGGACGGTTTTAAAACTGCCATTAAAATGATCACAAGTGTGATCGTCTGGACGAACAATAATCGTCTGTACGATCGGTCAAGTTAAAAAGTCTGTACGAAAGGATGTATCGTAAGTTGTGT
>NW_021536621.1:0-273 GCF_001605985.2 Dendrobium catenatum | reverse complement strand
GCTTGTCTAACCGAACCCACAACTCCATTCTCTCAGCAATTCGCAAACCGTCACCCCATCTCCTACAGTTCGCAACTCCCAGGTTCTCCATTCGCATAGATAAAACGAAACCCAAATCCTCACGATCTCCTCTCCAATTCACAAAGCATAACCGCTCCTCTCTTAGTTAAAAAAAAAATAGTTCGAAAATCCCCCTCTTCCTCTCTATTCGCATACAGAGAACAAAAAACCACCTAGATCTCTCTCACAGTTCGCAACTTCAAAACTCCCGAT
>NW_021536620.1:0-1499 GCF_001605985.2 Dendrobium catenatum | reverse complement strand
CAGATCGAGGAGATCTGTAGAGAAGAAAACGATATTCTGAAACGGGAAACCCTAGACGAAGCAGCGAATGAGAGGAGAGCTCGAGTTTACGGCGCGTGAAATGAGAATGACGAAACCCTAACCCTTAAGTCGTAATGAATCCCGCGAACCGCGTAAGCGTGAGCTGTCCCGCACGCCGGCACGCGTTTTACGCCGCGTGAAAATAAACCGCAGGTCGAAACGGGTCCGTTATCGGGTTACCGGGTTAACTCGGACCCGACCCGAAATTCCATCCTGGTTTCTTTTATGAACCCGAACCCGACCCGTTTTTCAAACAGGTCGTGTACAACCCGAAAATTCCGGGTCGTGTTCGAGTCGGGTTTTCGGGTCGTGCCAATTATTTACAGCTCTAGTGTAAAGTATTTCAAATGCAAGAGTTTTAACAATTTTAATTTTTGGTTGGATCAAAAAAGAATTTAAAGTAAAGTAAATGCATGGTAAGCTTAAGCAATTATAATTTTGAGCGAGAATATTTTACACCACAAGAAAGATCGCTTGACCTCTGCCGGCCACCTCCACCAGCCTTAGGCCACCAACGCTGGTCACTGCACCCACTGGTGCTTACCACCTCCAGCCACCAGCTACCACCACGCCAACCGTCAGAAACCACCGCCATCACTTTCTAGCCACCATCGCCATTGGATTACACCACCACCACCCTCCAACAGCTGCCACCCGTCGGTGGTGACCGCCACCAACATCAACCACCACCATTGCCGTTGTCGCCACCTGCTGTCGGCTGCCATTTTTAAATTTTATACTACATTCATTTTAGTTCAAACCAAACAAACAAATCATTCACCTTAATTTACTTTACATTCATCCATACTCTAAAGTATTCCTTTTATACTACATTTCTTTTTTAGCCAACCAAACAGCCCTTTAATGTAACCTACTGAACATAGCAATTTAATATTATTATCCATTAGTCCATAACTTAAAAATCATGCGTTTTGTATTCATCTTCATATAATAAATTATTTGATAATATTTGTGAATTATGTTAATCTTTTTGCTCAACCTTACTGCATTTACATTTGTTAATCATATTGAGATGAACATTATTTCATATAATATATATATAGCTTAATCTTATCTCTGTGTTTCAATTGTGCATGACTTATGTCAATCTTTTTTCAAATATATATAAATTCAAATTTAATCATTGATATTAAATGATTGATAAAGTTTGGGCCAGTACAATTTTACTTAAATTTAATCTTTATTTGAGATAATTTTTTTGTTGCTCTCTAAAACAACTTTTTAGTATAAATTTTTTAATTCAAAAAAAATTTGTACAAAAAATTATTTTTAAAAAAGATTAAAAAAGCCGTATTAAATGAAGACTTTGTCATAATGATTTTTCTAAACATGAATTTTGTAAATAAAATGTAATATTTAACTAATCAATTAGTTTTTTATCTCAAAATAAATTTAATAGCCATAAAAGACATTCAAAA
>NW_021536619.1:0-384 GCF_001605985.2 Dendrobium catenatum | reverse complement strand
GGCAAAACCGAAATTGTGGAACCCTAGGGCATATCAGTTACACATGTGCCATCCATGCAAGTGATATTGAGAGTTGGGTTCGGTATTTGTGCGTGTGTTATCCTACCAAACATCAAACAAGCGACACGATTCGTTTACACCCTTAAACTAGAGTAAAGATCATGTCCAACAGTAAATCTGATATAAATAATATATGCTTCATTAACATTTTAATTAATTATTTCTATGGCGCTACTTTCATAAATCTTTTGAAGCTGTTGAAATGTCAAGCGTGCATGGTATATTTTTGAATTGTTTGATGAAGTAATAAATAAGATTGGAGAGCATTTGATGGTACAAGTTGTGACATAATACTAGTGCTTATAAAACAACTGGGAATAAGTT
>NW_021536618.1:0-228 GCF_001605985.2 Dendrobium catenatum | reverse complement strand
GGACATAATCTTGCTCAAGTCGAAGCACTTAAATTTTCTTGCCTCTTTTAAGTGGTTCATTATTTGCACTCTCAGGTTATGGCATAGGCATAAAAGTTTCATTTTTTTCCCAAACAACAATCACTCAAAAAATATATCATCTGCATTTGATTATATACCATCTGCATTTGATTGTTGCAGTGATCTCCACGTTAGAGAAAGGAAAACCAATCCATTCTTATCTTACTT
>NW_021536617.1:0-257 GCF_001605985.2 Dendrobium catenatum | reverse complement strand
TGAATATGAGCTTGGACTCTCTTTTGAACTTCAACTTACCACTTGAATTTGAACTCATCTTGGACTCTACAAGACAGCAGGGTACTTGAACTGGACATTAATGAACTAATTATAAAATTTGAACAAACTACAAAGAAACTCATCTCGGACTCTAATCAAATAACATTAGACAATGAATTTGATTGAACATTTTTTACTCAAACTTGAACTTGTATCTTGATTCTCATTTGATTCAAAATCAAGAAGAACTTGATTTG
>NW_021536616.1:0-570 GCF_001605985.2 Dendrobium catenatum | reverse complement strand
TCTAAGTGTTGGGCTTTATGTTTTATGATTGAAATGATGCTTTAATTAGAGTTGAGCATTTTATTAGAAAATTGGGATTACATTCCCGAAATTTGGGGTCTTATAATAAAAAATCTGCCCCGGATCCTAAGTCTAATTTGGACACTGGACCACAGTCATCCGAACCTAACTAATGCAATGTAATGCCTGGACTTACCCCGTCCTGGATTAGGGAGCCAGCTAACTACCTAATCGATTTAAAAGAGATGAGTCTGGTCTTTTATGAAAGAGTGGTAGGGATGTTGTACTTAAAGTTTTGGAGAGTTAGGGCCGACATCTAAAAAATTTCCTAATTGGCCCCTTTGACTTATGTTGGGTGCTAAGATGCTAAAACTGATGCAATAAAAATTTTGAATCTTTTAATTTGTTTCTAATGCAATGCATGCTGGTCGATGACTTCCAAATCAAATATGCTTGAAATTTTAAAATCATGCTTATAAAATAATTTTTTTTAGAAGACTGGACTTCCCCAGGTCCGGCACCTCATCCTCATTGGTCAGACTATCCGGACTCTACCCGCAGGCGGGGAAG
>NW_021536615.1:0-207 GCF_001605985.2 Dendrobium catenatum | reverse complement strand
AAAATTAATCATAAAGATTGCATGAACATGTTGGAACATTCAAAACATAGAACTGGAGAGAAACAAAATATTGCTGTAATAAAGAATCATGTATACTTACAGAAGTTTGGAATCTGATTTCCTTGCTAGTCCTTCTTCCCTCGATGTCACCACGATTAAACACCTATAAATATTAATTTCTGATTCTTAAAATCTACAAAATAACTT
>NW_021536614.1:0-232 GCF_001605985.2 Dendrobium catenatum | reverse complement strand
TCGAAGAGTTAGGGGGTCGAAGGTGATACGCTTGCAGACTGAAACAGGTGAGTTGGGCAAGGCCTTCGATCAGGATCAGGTGTGGACCATGAGGAGACTGATCGGAAGCTTTGCAAAACAAGTTGAGTTAGAGGTCGATGTTGTGAGGGATGTTGAGGGTTAATGCTTGAGGAATAATAGAAGACTGAGAAGTGGAGACACTACAGGAAAAACAATGAAAACCGGCGGTTTT
>NW_021536613.1:0-234 GCF_001605985.2 Dendrobium catenatum | reverse complement strand
TAACCAAGAATCGTTGGTGCACTCCATATCTTGTTTGTGTAGTATGTATTTCCACAACATCATCAGGAATAGTAAGGGGAAAAGCCCCATAAAACTCTATTCTTCTAGCAGCACCTTTTAATATCTTTTCAATAATGGTAGGATTTTTTTTCTTCAAAATAAGTCTTTAAATGATATGTGATTGAATCAACTCTTTAAAAAACCTCAATATCTTTTAATAGAATACTGCTAATC
>NW_021536612.1:0-224 GCF_001605985.2 Dendrobium catenatum | reverse complement strand
AGCTTTAAATACTATTGTTGTTTTATGCAGATGCTCCGGATATTGCTTAGCCATCTTAAAATTAAAACAGCGTGGCCAAGCATGTTTATTTTTCTATAAATATTAACTACTTGGGATGTTTTGTGTTATTGCTTGTGATTTTTATTAGGATAACCTTGCAGGGGTATGAGTCTAGATTTTCTTTTTAAAAAATGTATTGTAATTTATAAAACATTGAGTTGTGA
>NW_021536611.1:0-258 GCF_001605985.2 Dendrobium catenatum | reverse complement strand
CCACCTCAGGCCTCCAGACTTTCGGTGAGAGCTCCCATTCCCTTCCTCCATCTTCCCCTATCGAATCCCGACGGCTAGACCTCGCCGGCGGCGAAATCCCGGCGACCCGAAGGCCTGGACGGTCAAGGCTTCGATCCCACTAATCCAGAGCTTGTCTGATCGTGGTTTCAACTAGGAAAACTTACGAGGACAGTCTACAAGCTCAACCGTGTCAAAGATTCGAAGATCGGACGGTAAAATTTCTCGAAATCCCTTAGA
>NW_021536610.1:0-509 GCF_001605985.2 Dendrobium catenatum | reverse complement strand
TACCCCCGAACGCCCACGTGGTGCAGAGGGGGGAAATTTGTGTTCTTTCTAACTTGTTTTCTTCTTATAATAAACAAACCTAAAAACCCTTAAACGCTCATGTAGCGGGCGGGGATAAAAAAATTTCATTTGCGATCGCGGTGTCATTTTTGACACCTACCTGAAGCGCTCACGTAGCGTCGAGGGGAATGGTTGCCTCTTGGTTTTTCCCCTAAACGGAGGAGACGCCGGGAGGCTGCCGAAATTTCTACTGAAATTGAGAACTTGGACAAAACATAGTGCAAGAGGACTTGATTTGGGACTGCAGTGGACATGAACTTGAACTGAACTCAGACTTGAACAAAATTTGGACAACAGGGGACCTTTGAACTTGGACTAAGAAGGAACTCAAATGAATTAAATCCAAACTTGAACGAAATGCATTAAAAACATAAAATTCAATAGTTCAATATGATAACACGGACTTGTGAACTTGGACATGAATTGAGAAAACAATGAAGAAGTTTGCT
>NW_021536609.1:0-208 GCF_001605985.2 Dendrobium catenatum | reverse complement strand
TGCCTTAAGCATTAGTTAGTTTAATTAATAGTTATTTATTTTCTTATTTAAAGTTTTATCATGACCGTTAGTGGTGGCTGCTCCACCAACAGTTTTTCCTTATTTAGTATGCTGCAGTTCTGTTTTTGCTGCCAGCTTGTCTCTTGCCATTTTGAGCAATGGCATTCCCTGTTTTCTTCTCCGGGAGAAGAAGAATGAGGCAGTTTTT
>NW_021536608.1:0-368 GCF_001605985.2 Dendrobium catenatum | reverse complement strand
ATAATGCGAAGGAATATTAACGGCATTTATTCTAGCGCATCTTGCACCAGAAACTTGTAGACGTCCATTACGCCGGTCATAATGTTGGAAAATTGGAGCTTTTCATTATTACCGGTGGAGTTTACGGCAGAATATGTCCGGTGCATTTACCGATGGATAATACATCGGCTATTTTAAACTCAATGACTTGTAACTAACAAAACATGCACCAAAAAAATTTTGGCATCCAGGACGCCGGAAAGTCTGCCGGCGAAAGCCCTATTTCCAAGCACGACCCGTTTGGCTGCTCATTTCATTTCGGTCTTTCTCTCGCATCTCCGTTCTCTCTCTCATCGCCCCAGTGTTGCCCACCCTAGATTGTCGTCACC
>NW_021536607.1:0-249 GCF_001605985.2 Dendrobium catenatum | reverse complement strand
TTCTATCAAGACGTTGCCAAAGATTAGACCTATACCAAGTGAAAGGGCTACCAAAGAAACCAATATCATTTAAATTACAATCATAAATCATAGAATTGAAATCTTCCATAGCTTTATCATTAGGAAGAACACCTCCTCTACGTTCACTAGCATTAGAAATAACATTAAAATCCCCTCCTACACACCAAGGGCCATTGATGTTATTAAAAAAGTTGCAAAGTTGCTCCCAAAGAGACAACCTATTAATTC
>NW_021536606.1:0-238 GCF_001605985.2 Dendrobium catenatum | reverse complement strand
CAAGCATTTATAATAATTAATATTTATTATCCTAGCACATTATCTAAAGTGTGTGTAGAAGGTCCTGTGGCAGGGATAGATCCTAAGGTGGGTGATTAGTTAAAGTTATCTAAAGTTTTGGATTTGTTAAGGCCTAAAAGGGAGATTTAAGTTAAACTTTTATATTAATAAATTAGGATTTTTAGTTAAATATATTTTAAGAGTTAATTGATTGCTACCTTTATTTCACACCGAGGCC
>NW_021536605.1:0-247 GCF_001605985.2 Dendrobium catenatum | reverse complement strand
AAGAAACTCATGGCGAGTGATCGGCAACTACAACATTGCATTACTCAGTGTCCATCGATGGTGACCGGAAACAAAGGGCCAAAGATGAATAGGACTAATAAAGACAGAAGAAAAAGATAAAGAGAGGAAGGTGGGGCGAATTCATTGTCTAACTTAAGGGGTTGGTGTCTGGGTGTTCAGAGTGGGCCACCGTCCACAGGAATCACTAGCATTGGAGAAATACTGATGAGTACTAAGATTTTGTTTT
>NW_021536604.1:0-267 GCF_001605985.2 Dendrobium catenatum | reverse complement strand
TAAGTTTTTACAAAAAAAAATCAAGAAAAAAAGAAGTTATGAGGCCTTATTCAGCTAAAATAATTTCACTGGTACTTATCATCAATTATAAATGAAGTCTTTTTAATTTAAATATGAATCAAGATTCGTGTTTGATCAAGATGATTTTCGATGAAGTATCAATATTATTGAAAATTAAGCTAATTAGAAATTCATTTTATAAATATAAATAATATAAGTATTACATAAATAATTATTCTAAAAAATAAAATAAAGGATCAAACATAT
>NW_021536603.1:66656-86130 GCF_001605985.2 Dendrobium catenatum | reverse complement strand
GGAATATTTCTTTATCCCAAGAAATTTAATATTAAAATAATTAATATAAACTAGAACACAGGTGAAAATTAAATAAGATCTTAACTTATGAAAGGTAAAAATTATGGCTAATAGCTCTTTTTAGTGGTTGTGTAGTTAAATTTAATTGAATTCAAGGTTCTACTCACACACTATACATCATGAAATTTTATATTTTATTGTCCCTAACATAGCTCCTAGTGTATAATGACTAGCTTCACACATAATTTTTAAAAATAATGTCCAATTAGGTGTAACAATGGTGGGTGTAGTGATTAAGTGTTATTTTAAAATTTTAAAAGCTTTAGGCATTCTTAATTAAAATCAAAGGGATATCTTTTTCATGTAAATGATATATAGGTTTTAACATATTAGAAAAAATCATAATGAATCATCTATAAAGCTAGCATGGCCCACAAAATTCTTATTCCATTTTAAAAGTTGGTGGTAGAAGGTTTTCAATTACATGCACTTTCACCCTACCACTTTCACCCTATCAACTTATAAACTTTTTTCAAAAATTTTATTGCCCTAGACAAAGACTTATGATAACATAAATTGACATTTCTCCCATTTTAGCACCAATTTTTCTTTAACACATCTTTTTAAAACAAAAGTTAAAAGTTCTAAACAAGAATAAAAAGTGATACTAAAAATAAAAAAATTATCCATGAATGTCTCAATACTTTGCTCAATTAAATTATAAAAAATGGACATCATACATCTCTAAAAAGTAGCAGAGGAATTAAACAAACCTAAAGGCATCATCCAAAAGGAAAAATCCCCATAAGGACTAGTAAATAATGTCTTATCTTTGCCTTCAAGAGCTATATGAATCTGGTGATATCCTGAGTAACTATCTCGAAAGTAATAAAAAGGAAGTCCTACTAACCTTTGTAATATCTTTCCAATGAAAGCAATGAAAAAATGGTCCTTTCTAATTTCTTTATTCCACTTCCTTTATTTCATACAAATTCACTAACTAGTAACTATTCTTGTAGGTATTAATTTATTTTTTGTTGACTATCACAACTAATCCTCCAATCTTAGGATTACAATAAATCATACTAAACCATGAACTATCAAATATAGTATAAATAATACATGTATCTAACCACTTCAATATCTTCTTTTTTGCAAACTTTTTCATAATAGGATTAAATTAACTTTGGGGTTCAACTTTTGGGTAGGAATTTTCCTTGATCAAAATCTTATACATACATAAGGATAGATGTAATTTTTTTAATATTAGCTAGGGTCTATCCAAAAGTTTTTTAATGCTCACTAAAAACCCTAGTCAGTTTATTGATGGACAACATGGGCTTTCATGCATATGAATAGCTAATTATATGTATGAAATAAAATATGTCTATAGGTTAGTTAATGCTTAGGTTTTCTTTGATACAAAAATTTACTACTATATAGTAAGTATATGCGTCGATCAAGTAATAAAGTGAACGAGTGAGTGTTCATCCCATGGGGAAGTGTTCTACTAAACTAGAACCAGCTAGTACTTTTTTTATATATGCACAGTTTATCCTAATAAATAAGAATAAAGTGTTTTGAGTTTTTCCACTTACAAAGAATGCAAATAGATGATGTGATACCAATATACTATATTTGTTTTGGACTAATGCATATAAATAACAATTTTTCCTAATGAGCTCTTAACTATTGATGTGAATTGGAGCATATCAGTATTTAGATCTTCGTCAAGCTCGTAGGGGTGAAAATAAAGATTCAATACCTTTCTATAATTATAATTTCTCCATAAAACCTAAAATATCAAACATCCTATATCTTGGTATGCCAAAATTTCATTCCAATATTTGTATTTATTTCAATATTCCTTCATTGAGGTGATATATCACACTAAATATTAACTACATAAAATTAGCATTAGCTTAAAACTCATAAATTAGCTATACATATGTAAATTTGAAAGCAAACTCATTCTCATTTCATTTATAGAAGAAAAGATATATGAAAATTAATATAAGAAAACTTCACCAGGATAATACAATTGACTTTTATACACTCCTTTCTCCTATAGTGGTACGATTTCTTAAATAAGACAGGCTAAGATCTCCAATAAAAGTTATTTTACACTTCCTTAGCCTCCTTAGACTTTATCTGTGAGTCACTAAAGAACTACATTAAATTCTATAGGCCTCTAATAAAAATCATAGAACTCTTAAGAAAAATAATTTAAAAAAACTATTTATAGTAAGTGCATGAATGGCTTTAGGCACCATGGCATAAAAAATAGTTGCACTACAATGCTAAACCAATATATTTATTGGCTGAAATAGTGAATATGTTGGCTGAATTATCTTGGCTCCATCTTTCATCTACTATTCAACCATGGAACTAAAAAAGTAGAGTTCTACTCTGCATGAATGAGCAATATGGTGTTGTGGCATTGTGATGATCAGTGCTTTGGATTTCAAATTTCCCAGACTTAAGTGTTCTAGCACTAAATTCTAGTGTTGCAATGCTATGTAGCATTGCATCACTATCCTTGGCTATATAAGTGGGGGTGAATTATTTTACATTGTTTCTTGAGGTAATGATGTTATGATTCCTTGATCTGGCACCGAGGCATTGCAAATGTTGGGGCATTGGTAGTTAGAGCGCTATGGCCTTGGTTTAACACATATGAATTTTTCTGAGCATTTTCTACATAATGTTGACTAAAACACTATGATTTAACTAAATTTAAAGGTAAGAAATAGTATAAAATTTGCCGTTAATAAATTTCCTTTAATTTAAGTGATTGCTTCTCTTCAAGAAATTTTGTGATCACTTATTTATAAGCTTAATAACCCAAATAAAAAATGGCAATTCAATTTTACTAAATCATTAGATAATACATCAAAGCTTAGAAGTAATTTGGAATGATAAAAGTTATAATTCTAATTTAAAAATCATAAATAGTTAGCCTAAGTAATCATCCTTATTATTGCATGAATTAAACATATTCACTATATATATGTGTATGTGCAACTTTTGACTTCTAATTATAGAAATGAACAATACATTATTTAGATATTAGTTGTACCTATAATAAATCAGAACTTTAGTAGTGCACCATACTATGTATTAGTTCTCTTATCTTGTCTTATTTAATTTATGTATTAGGATGCTTTTTCATATTTGAGCTTCAACTGATAAAAATTTTTAATGTACGCATCTTTTTCATTTTTGAAAATTCTCTTTTAATTTTTCATGTTTTTTACCTTTTTTTTCCTAGGAATATGTTTTAATTATTTTGAATATCTGTTAGCTTTCTTCCCTCTAGAAATCAAAAATAAATGTTATGCAAGGAGTTAATAAGATTGCTAATTCCATAATTTGGGTTATATAATCTCATAATTTAATCTACACACTTCTTTTCTCCAAACTTTACTTATTGATTATTAATTTAGTAGATAGTGCAAGAGTGTATTATTTATAAGTTCAAACCAAGTCAATAACTTAAATAATATTCTTTAATTAATTATTATGCTTTTCAAATTATGAATTATTATGCTTTGTTCTTTCAAATTATCATCTAAGGTTTTATTAATATCTTAATTTTTCATAATGTGTAATTATAGTTTTTATTTTGGCTAAATAAACAATCAAAGTGCAAGCACTATGTATAGGATAATTTTCAATAGTTAATTATAAATGAGAAATTAAATTAAATATATATAACAAAATAAAATAATGTAAATACAGGTAAACAAAGATAACTAAACATAAAAAAGATAACTTGCCTTTTTATTGAATGATAAAAAACTCAAGGGAAACATAATTCAAGCTAAAAAAATAAAGTAAGTTAACTAGTGCATACAACACTATTCGCCTAATCTTTCTCCACACAAGACCTATAGTCTCTATTTTTATAAGAATAATAAATCAAATCCACAACACCATATCTCAATCATTACATCATGATCAAAACATCATAAGGACCCCATCTCACAAGTAAAAGAATTAAAAAAGAAATAAAAAAAAGCTACACATAAAAGTAACAACCACCAACTCTCTCTCCTCTCTCTCAATCCTCCAAGAATAACAATACTAAGAAAATAAATTAAAAATGACCCCCATCACTCTAAATCATGATCCGCTTCCTCATCATCATCATTAATATTAGGATGACCATACAAGAACCTAACAAAAAGTTCATACTCCATAGCTGTAGGGGACTAAAGTTGATCTTAATTTTTAACAAAGGGACTCCTTTTGAAAATCACCATGAATAGCTCATTTAAATTAAAGTTATAGTGGTAATGTCTCTATTTCATGTTTGTTATATAAGTGTACAAACTCCTACTCTCATAAAAAAATTTAGTAATGCCCTCCATCTAATCCCTTAACTCTGCTACCTGCTCTACTGAAGAATTAAGAGTCCTAAAACTCCTACTATAATAGCTGTTTGGCCTACTGGTTAGTCTTGGCTCATTGGGCCCTTCATCCTCTACAACTGGTCTTTAAAGCTATCAATTTTTCTTTTTGTGATGGCTGAAATGGGAAAAAAATATTCTTCAATAGGATCTCCCCTCACACTGGCATTAACACAAAAAAACATAAATAAGAGAAGGAATCCCAAAGAACATAGAAGCAGTTCCTCTTATAATATAATTTAAAGAAGAGTAAATAAGCTTTCCCACATCTATATTTTAACCAACATGAATAGTATAATTTAGGAAATCCTAATTTTTAGTCACCTCAATAATTTTTTGTATTGGTAATGATGAGCATAAATAAAATAGAGCCAAGCTTTAAAAAGTTGGGTTAAGCAAGATGCATGCATTATATTAATTTTATCCTCCCACTTCTTCCACACAACCCCACTATGAGGCTTATATAGAATTCTTAGCAACACATTAAGATTTATGGGGGCTAGACTGAAAGGGGTATATTCATCAAATTCAAAATCCCTCAGCTTATAAAGATGTTTGATTGTTATTGTGTCAAATGGTTCCCACTTGCCTCTCACATAACACTTATAGTCAATCACATCATTCCCATTTTTATAAATTCTCTCACCACATTGAGTACAACAGAATGGGGTTCCTTTCATAAAAGCTCCCATCCTCAGTTCACCATCAATTACATTACTTTCCCACCTAAGTTTTGAAAGCCTCTCTTAGGGATTATTTATTTACCACTAATTCTCATACCTTTGCTCAACCTCAATAGAGATGAATTTATTCTTATCATAGGAAGATGAGGCATTCTTCTTGATACTAAACATTTTTGGCTCCATTGCTTAGAACACAAATAAATAGAGATTATACAAATTTTTTAGAGAAATGGTTATAACAAACATAATTAAGAAAATATAAAAACATATAGTACTTTTATAGAAATAAAAAAATGCTTTAGCACTCTAAAGGGAAGAACTATGATGCTTAAAAACTAAAAAAATGACAAAGAGATATGCAGAAGTTCTATGATGCTAATGAAGACTATCGATGTGGTGCTTTAACTAACCTAATAATTACTTTGACCTAATGCTGCAGTGCTAGCAACAAAGCTGTGACGCTCAATAAAGCATCATAATGAAAAAGTTATGAATATTCAAAATATTGATTATACTACCATTAGTTTCATATAAATATTGCACCAAACATTATAGCACATAACAATATAGTGTTGTGGCACTTTGTAAGGGATTATGAGACAGTAGCATTTAAAGATACACCACTGTAGAATTATAATTTGGAAAATTTTCTCTAGACTTCAACACTGTAATGTTATTTTTTAATCTAGGATTTATTACAGGTTAATTAGGAATTTTCTAATTTCCTCCTTTATTAAATAGATCTGCATTTCATTAATTGTTAATAACAATATTATTATTAGACTAGTTAAAATTTTGGTGGTTCCTCTAACCTAGATTGTAAGTATTGGAATAGGGAGATTTTATCACCCAATCAAATTCATATTTTTAACCCTTTAAAGTTTATTATTACCAATAGAATTCAAGTCATGCTCTTCCAATTAGGTAGATAGTCCTAATACTAAATTAACTCCAATAATATCTAACTTTTTAGAAATTGTAGCTACTTGGTAGTTAAAATTAGATAAAACATAAAATTCATAAATACCAGCTACTCTCTTAGGAATCACCCTATTACAAGGGCACTAGTAATTATTTATAGCTATTTCCTTAATTAAATAATAGGCTTCCTTAAACAACTTAGACATCTATATGCTGTATTTATGATTGGCTTAATAGATTTTAATAATCCATTATAAAATATTTAAATAACAAACCAATCGAGTAAAGCATTATGAGGACAGTTCCTAAGGATTTACTAAATCTCCCTTAACTTTCATAAAATGATTATCTTATAAATTGTGAAAAGATGTTATATCATTCCTATGTTTGGCTGTATTTGAAGGTGGGAAATCGTTACATAGAAAGTTATGTGCCAACTCATTCTTAGTGGTTGAAAAGCCTAGGGAAAAAGAGTTCAACCACATCATCTATCACTTAGAGATAATAGAAATATTTGAAGTAGAATGGCATCATCTCTAACACAATTATACTTAATATTGCATAAATTTCCAAAATATAGCTAAGTGGAAGTTGGGACCCTCTATAGGAGTTTCTCCAAATTAAGAATTTTGAACCATATGAATTATGTTGGGTTTCAATTCAAAGTTTTTATCCTAGATTGTAGGTCTGTTGATACTATTTTGGATTCCATTTACTATAGGATTAGCATACTCTCTAAGAGATCTAGGACAGTCCTAATCTTATTTTGGTTCAGACATCTCTAATGATTTTTTTTTTCATTTTTTTAAAAAAATTTTTAATGCCCCTTATATCTTAAAGTAAAACAATAAAGACTCCTTACTAGATCTACTAAAAATAAAACAATAATGCAAGAAAAAAGAAAAGAACTAAAACTAAACAAATAACCAAAAAAACTTTTTATCTTTTCAAAAATTTAATAAAAGCAACAAAAATAAAGATACATGATACAAGTAGGTCTAAATATGCACTCATTATAATAATATAGTTTAAAATTGCAATACATAGTTTTTTTCCCCTTGTAATGGTGCCAAATTTTTAATCTTGAATAAGTTGTTAAACCTAAGCTTATGTCCCAAGGCTAACCTTTGATAATTTTAAAAATTCACTTGGATTTTAAAATTTAAATCTGGTTGATTCAAAAAAGCATGTTAATTAAAGTTTCAAAAATAAAAACTTTTTAAGCACAAAATTAAAAAACTCGCAATAAGTAAGCAGCGAAAATTTAAACAACGCAAATATTTATAGTGGTTCGGTCAAACACAACCTACATCCACTCCATGAAGACTCTCTCTTCAGATATTGCACTATTATTAAAAGTGGATCTCCTTTTCCCCACACAACAAGGCATAGAAGCCTTTACAAAACTCTCTTCCACTAATCCCCAGTGCGGCAGAGAACCGTCGTACTTTTACACTCTCCAAGTGTAGGCAGAGAACCTTCGCCCTTTCACACCCTCTAAGTGTAGGCAGAGTACCTTCATCCTTTCACACCCTCTAAGTTTAAGCAGTGCACCTTTGGCTATTCACACTCTCCAAGTGTTGGTAGAGAACTAGATCTTATCCAAAGATCTTCTCACGAGCAATCTAGAAAGACAAGATGAAGAGAGATAACCACAATTACAAAGAGATCCTTACCTTTGAGTAACCTTGCGAACCCTTCACACTCCACTTTGCAAGAAATCTCTCTCAAACACTCTCTCATACTCTCTCCTTCAATTTCCCTTGAAAAATCACATAGACAAGACTTTTAACGTCAGTCTTTATTGGACCTTTTATACAAAAGACATGAAAAACTATCTAGAAAATTGAAGTTTTCAATTTTGAGCATACATGATCGTATGTTTGTACGTATGAACAATTAAAATACTATTGCGTACGAACCTATTTTGAATCAGTATGAAATCATTTTGTACGTGATCATTGTCTGATACAATTGAAGTTCATCAGGGATGAATAATATGAAATTTTTTAAATTTCACCTGTATGAAACATCAGGATGAAATGAGGGAGAATAGACCCAAGATGTTCGTCCTCGTACGAAACTGGGATCATCCCATACGTTCCATACTTAGAAAGATATTTTCATGTGAGAACGAACCCGAGACGTTCATCCTTGTATGAAACTGGGATCGTCCCGTATGATCCATACTTAGAAATTTTTTTTTGTGCAAGAATAGACTTGAGACATTCGTCCTTATATGAAACTGGGATCATCCCGTAAGATCCATACTAAAAAAAATATTTTCATTTCTGTTTGTTTGACTGTTTGTCGGGAAAAATTACTAATCGGATCATCCTGCAAGAAGTGATATCATAAAATACAATTAGTTTAAAAATATTAATTTTAAACTCTACCTCGGTATGTTTGTGCTCAGTTACTCAATTAAAATTACACTCTCTCAGACTTAATAAAATGAAAAATACAAAGTTTAATTACAATAAACTCTAAACTAATCTTGATTTAAAGTCTTCAATAATCTGAAGTATGATTTTTTCTGAAATGTTAGTACACACAAGAGCAAAATAATTTTTCTAAAATATGTTAGGAGAAATAATAATCAAATCAATAATATTTAGAATCATAAAAAATATACAAGTTGCAAGAATATCAAACATGCAAAACTAAGTAGCAATTATCTCAACAATCTCTCCCTTTTTTATGATGGTAAAATAATTATTATTTGAATAAATTTGAAAATCCTAAATTTCTCCTTAACTCCCTCTAAATGAATAAATATGTGAATATAAGAGAATTTCTATTAAGAATATTTTTTTTTTTTTTTATAATTTTTCATAAACTCATAAAACACTTCAAAAGAAAAATAAAACAACTCTAACGAACATAAAAAGACAAAAATAAAAAATCAAATGATATTTCCCTGCCTTTTTAACAACAAAAAAGATGGAAGAAGACAAATAAAAGAAATATAAGAAGTCATATGAGAAATCTTTGATAATTTATTTTGAAAGAGATTGAATTATAATTGTAAAAATGAGATTAATATTCATTAGAAAAAAATAAAGATTCATAACATTTAAATTAAAATATAACATATACAAGATAAATGTATAAAGGTCATGAAATAATCTAGACAATTGGATAAGGAAAATTATTACAAAAGTGACGAAATGAAGATTAATTAAAATCAAATTCTAATACAAAATATAATTAAACATTAGATTGATTTGAAATTGAAGATTAAAAGATAGAGAAAAGAATATTATCAATACACTTGTTTGGCGACATTGTGCATCTTTTCAAATATTTGTGGCACACTTTATGCATCTTTTTGTATTTGGGCTAATTTTGTGCCTCTTTTTAATTTGCGAACTATTGCACATACTTTCGATTTTTGTACACTTGTACACGTATCTGATTTTTTTAATTGATCTTTTCAAAATTAATAATCTAAAAACTCAAACTTCTCTAAGAACAAAGATTATTATATTGAAAAGAGAAATAAAAAATAATAAGATATCAAAATTATAATAATAATATTAAAATTATGTATGCCTAAAAAGGAACATGAGATTAATAGCCTTAACTTGATCGAGTTATAAATTAACTTATACATATCTTTAAAAAAATTAGATTTCCTGATGAAATAAATTTTGTATTGTTGTTCATATTATAACACTTTTTAGATCAATTAAGTAAGGATTATCATATAGGCAAACTAATATTTCAAACAAATAACATAAAATAACTAAACAAAATAAGACATTTTTTATTAATATCAAATTAGAAGAAGTGATACAATGAAACACATTTGATATCAATACATCTATCTCAAATCATAAAAGAAATAACAAACACAAGTACATAAAATATTAAATAAATATAAGTACAAAAACTACCTAAATCATCACATCACATCACTAAGGATTGACAAAGATGATATACAAGAAGGACATCTATAAATCCGAGGGGCCCTGGTTTGGAGCAGGTGGTTAATTAAAGATTGAAAAATAGTTATTCATCATAGCCACATTGGTTTTCACCGAGTCGAACTGACCTAAAATCCAACCTATGTCCTGCTGCTATTGTGCATCCTGCTGGTATAGGTGAGTCTAAATTTGATCAAAGTGCCAATCAAAATGACTCTCTAATCAATCAAAGTGCTGGACCATCTCTTGAAAGTCTGGTCCATGACTAGGCACAGATGTAGGTGCAGGTGCTCCCCCTTCTCCCTTAGAATTCACACTTGTATTATAGTCTCTCCCAAAAAGTGCTCGAAATGAAGCATCAATGAAGTAGATAGGTAATTTAAGTAGATGAATAGGATGAATAAGATTTTACTTCTTCTCAAAGATATAGGTCACTAGGTGTCCTAAAGCAATGTTCTTCTTCCTCTTATGAGAGACATGTCCAATTTCAAAAAGTCCATGAATATAATCAATAATAAGTTGGGCTTCATCTATAGGTTGATGAGTCATTATAAGATAAGTAACAATGGATAGAATAGGAGTAATATTCATGCGATCACTAGCTTTAGGAATAATAGAGGTTCTAAGGACATGCTGAATGACCCTTGCATTTTGGTTTAAAGTATAGACCCTAGGTAAATGACATACTTGTTCAATCCCTCTAATAACTTTATTTATTTCAGTCCAATCAAAATTATATGTAGAAGTCAAAGTATGGGCTCTAACTCCTTGAGTCCTTAAGTGCAAAATGGTTCCCAAATCTTTCTTAGTGATTTCTACACTTTTTTTTTAAATGAAAATCTAATCCTACTGTCATCCTCACTAAAATACATGTTTTCCAGAAAATAGTGAAAGATTTCTTTATTGTAGGCATGAATCAAAGTCAGGATAAATGTAAATTAAGTAGTTGAGAAAAGAGGCATCACTTGAAAATGAATATCCTCTTGAGTAGGATTCTAGAGGGTGTAATCTTAGCAGAAATAAACCAAAGAAAAGAATCCTCATTAGCCCTGGATAAAAAGTCATCGTCTCCACCCCTAGAAGATGAACTCTTAGTGAGTCTACCCCTCTTGCTAGAACTGGACTTTGCTAAGATGAGAAGAGGCTATTGAAGTGAATGAAATTGAATTCTAAAGCCCTCCTATTTAAAGAAAAATGATCTTTCATATGTACAAAAATAGGTTCGTACTATACGATTGATGGTTCGTACATGACGAAATGAATTTCGTATGTATGAATGAATACTTTTGAAATGAAATGGATTTTCATAATCATGTAAGTTACGAGGCATCCTTTCGTATAGGCTTTTTGATCAGATGATTATACTTATGAACATGTGTTCATCCGAGATGATCAATTATTTAAGATTGTTCTAATGACGGTAAGATTCATCTCCCACATCGAATGACATGTGGTTTGTATGTAAAAACTACATGTTCATACGTAAGATCAGTTATAATAACAAATTCTACCCGTATAACCATCTACATGCTTACAGACAAAGTAATACAAATAATCCGGGATGATATAAATATCATATAGTAGGATATGTATTGAAAATGAAAACATTACGCAATCCGTTCAAAACAATGATCGAAATGCTACAGAATTTGTACATGATGAAAATAATTTCATACAGTATGAATAAAGCACTTATAAAAAATTACATGATCGATCAGAAATAAGAAATCCGATGTGAAAATATTTCAAAATCATATAAAACATAAATAGAAAATCAAAAAATAAAATATAAAAACACATAAGGACATATATCAAGTTTGTAGAAAATTTTAATTAAGCATTAAGATCAATCACACCAAGTCTTATTCTTAATGTGCTAAAAGAATCAAAGGCTAATGGTTTTGTAAAAATATTTGCAAGTTGATTTTCAGTTGACACATGGTTTAGTTCAATTTCTCTTTTGGATACATGATCCCTTATGAAATGTTGCCTTATGTCTAAATGTTTGGTTCTAGAATGTTGAATAAGATTTTTTAAATGCAAATGGCACTAGTGTTATCACAATAAATTGGAATTATGCCTATTGTAAATCCTAAGTCAATCAACTATTATTTTAACCAAAGAAATTATGCCACACATCTTTCTAAGGTAATGTATTAAGCTTCAATAGTAAATAGGGCTATAGAATTTTATTTTTTACTGGATCAAGAAACTAAAGAATTTCTTATAAATTGATAAGTTTCAGAAGTACTCTTTCTATCAACCCTAAAACCTGTAAAGTCCGAATCTAAATATCCAATTATTTCAAATGAAGAGCTGTACTTAGGATACCAAATTCCTAAGTTCTAAGTTCCCAAGAGATATCTCAAAATTCTTTTTACTACTATCAAATGTGATTCTTTTGGATCTGATTAAAATCTAGCACAAAAAAAATACTGAACATAATATCGGGTCTGCTAGCAGTCAAGTAAAGCAAAGATCTAATTATTCCCCAAAAATTTTTTTGATCAATAAATTTTCCCTTTGGGTCCTTATCCAACTAAACTGAGGAGCTCATAGGTGTACTAATAGGTTTAATATTATCCATTTCATACTTTTTGAGGATGTCTTTAACATACTTCGACTGACTAAAAAATATTCCCTCCTTAATTTGCTTAATGCTAAAACCTAGAAAGTAACTCAAATCTATATTAAACTCATCTAAAATTCACTGCTCATTGTTTTAAAAAAATCATCACAAAGAATTTTATTTAATGATCCAAAGATGATCTCATCAACATAAATCTGTACAATGAGTATATCGTCTCCCAATTTCTTCAAAAAGAGAGTGGTGTCCACACTTTCTTTTTTAAAATATCTCTCAAGTAAGAAGACCTCTCATACCAAGTCCTAAGTGTCTGTTTCAATCTATAAAATGCATTTTTCAATTTAAAAACATGATTTTGATATTTTGAATTTTTAAAATCTGGAGGTTGTTCAACATAAATATTCTCTTGAATTACCTCATTCAAAAAAAGAACTTTTAACATTCATTTCAAATAATTTGAATCCTCTAAAATAGGCAAAGGCTAACAAAACCATAATTGCTTCAAGTCTCGCTACAGGGGCAAAAGTCTCCTCAAAATTAATCCCTTCAATCTGATTATACCCCTTAGCCACGAATCAAGCATTATTTCTAACAACAACCCCTGACTCGTTCATTTTGTTTTTGAATACCCACTTAGTTCCAACTACACTTTGATTCCTTAACTTTGTAATTAATTCCCAAACATCATTTCTCATAAATTGATTTAATTCTTCTTGCATTGCCAAAATCCAAAATTCATCCGAACTTGATTTATATTTGTGGGTTATATCATTGTTAAATAAAGGCAGAATGATTGACTTCTTTACTACTCCATGCCTTATCCTAACACCCTTATTAGGTTCCCCTAAAATTATTTCCTTAGGGTGTTTTTTAGAAAATTTCAAATTTCAAGGCAAAGGATTTTTTATCTCCAAATTTTTTTCCAAAATAATCTTTTCAATCTTTTGGGAGTTATTTTCTATTTCATCCTCTTCCAAAATTCTAGATTCATTAAATACAATATATCTGGTCACCTCAATTACCAAAGTTTTTTTTTGTTAAATAATCTATAAGATTTTCCAACACTAGTATCCAAGAAAAAAATTCTTCATCTGATTTTAGATCAAATTTTTCTAATATAGATTTTTCCATTATTATGTATGAACACCTTAAATCCAAAAACATATAAATATGACAAATTAGGTGTTCTCCTTTTAAGAAGCTCATAGGGTAATTTGTTTAATTTTGATCTAATGTTCACCCTATTCTGAACATAACATGCAGTGTTAACAACTTCAGCCAAAAATATTTAGGAAGTGAATATTCTGCCAACATGGCTCGAGCAGCTTCTATTAATGTTTTATTCTTTTTTTCAACTATCCCATTCTGTTGAGGGGTTTTAGGTGCATAAAAATTATGATCAATTACTTTCTCTTTATAAAAATCCTCAAAATTTTCATTTTCAAATTCACTATCGTGATCACTTTGGATTGTTAAAATCTCACATCCTAGTTTTCTTTGAGTCAAAATTGAAAAATCTCTAAACTCCTCAAATGATCTACTCTTGCGATATAAGAATTTAACCCAAGTAAATCTTGAAAATTTATCTACAATAACAAATTCGTATACCTTCCCTCCTAGATTTATAGTTTCAACTGGTCCAAAAAGATTCATATATAGAATTTCCAAAGGTTTACTAGTTCTAAGATCCTTATTGGACTAAAAAGAGGACTTCATTTATTTTTCTAATTGACACGCATCGCAAAGGTGATCTTTAGTAAAGTCTAATTTTGGAATACCTCTAACCAAATCCTTTTGGGTAACTTTCCTAAGGTTTTTCATACTAGAGTGACAAAGTATCCTATGCCATAACCATGATTCATAAGAAATAGTTTTCAAACAAAAAGAATTATTAGTTTTAATATATTTAAATATAGCATATAAATATTATTTACCCTTAATCCATACAAAACATTTTTACCATTTAGGCTTAATATGCAACTGGTAGGAAAAAAATTATACTATATCCTTTATCACATAGCTGGCTAATACTCAACAGATTATTCTTTAAGCCTTATACAATTAGCACATTTTTAATGAAAAATTTTTGCAAGTTTCTAATCATACCTGATCCAACCACTTTCCTAGTAGTGTTATCTCCAAGTGTAACCCTGCCTCTACTTCTGGCTTCCAGAGATATAAATTGCTTACTATCTCCAGTCATATGCTTTGAGCAACTGCTGTCCAGGTACTAAATGCTCTCATGAGGCCTTATATGAGAACGTGCCTGCAAAACTATTAAATGTTATACCTGGAACTCAAACAAGTTTGAGTTTACCTTTTAGCAAAATAAAACTAGATGCATATATGATATGTCTAAGTTTATGCATCTTAGGATTTCACACTAAATGAGTTTTTCTATGTAAAGTACAAGTGTGTGCTATATGCAATCATTCCACAAGAAAAGCATTTTACTCAAGGAAAATGGTTTTCTCAATTTTATATGATAACTTGAATCTTCTTGAGTTTTAAAAATTTTGGATACAAAATAGGATTAGCAAAATCTTCAAGTGTTGGTGGTTTCTTATTTTCCTCAAGAGCTTTTACTTTCAACTTTAGAAATGTGTTTAAGTCTTCTAACAAATGTTTATCAAAATTCAAATAATGCTCTATGTTCTCTGATTCATCCTTACAATGTTTAAAGTCTTTTTCTAATTGAGCATAAGATGATTTTAAAATTTCATTATTCTTATTCAAGCCATCAAAATTATCAAGTAAGCTCATGTGGTTGTTATCTATCAATACATGATCTTTCCTAATATTTTCATATTCTTTTTGCAATTCTTGCATTTCAAGATTTATACTAGTTTGCAATTTCTTAATTTACTATATGCATCATGAATTCATTCATAAACTTCTAATAATTCAGCATAGGTTAAGTCACATACCTCTTCTTGATCTAACTGATCAAGATTATTGGCCATTAAGCACAAGTTGGTGACTTACTCCTCTTTTTTTATTTCTAACAAAACCGAAGTCGAGTCCGCTCAAAAAGCTATTTGGAATCTCTTCTTGCCCTTCTTCACATTTGGTTTCTCCTCTACCTTCTCCTTCCTAGGAGTGGCATTTAAGTTTGGGCAATCCAATTTTATGTGTCCAGGTTTCCTACATTCATAGCATATTATTAGAAATTTTAATATTCTTATTAAATTTACATCCGTTTCACTATTGGTATCTCCTCTACTTTCTTTTAAGAAAGCTTCTGAATTGCCTAATCATCAAGGCAATGTCATCCTCATCCTCAAGTTGTGATAGATAATTCTCTGACTCCTCCACTTTCAGTGCAATGCTCTTCTCCTTTCACTGTTCACCTACATCAATCTTCCTTTGACTCACTCCTTGCTCATAGGCAATTAGTGAACCAAGAAGATTATCAATAGAGTAAATATTTAAATCTTTAGAGTCTGTATAGTAGTTATTTTTGCATCAAAATAAATAGACAAATAACAAAGAATTTTATTAACCATTTGAACATTCATTAGTTCCCTACCTAATGCATGCAAAGAAGTGACTATCTGAGTGAATCTTATGTAGATGTCAAAAATAGATTCATTGGATTTTATGTGAAACAATTCATAGTCATATAATAAGATGTTTAGTCTAGATTGTTTTACTTTGTTAGTCCCTTCATAAGTAATACTAGATTTATCTCATATATCATTTCCACTTTTGCAAGTAAAAACCCGCATGTAGTCATCTAACTTAAATGCATAAAAGAAACTGTTTAAACATTTTGCATTAAATTGTGCTAAGTCACATTCTTCTACAATCTAACTTACAAAGGGTGTTTTAACTCTAATACCATCAACTAATCTAGTTGGTTTTGTATATCCTTCTTGAACTAAAATCTACATACGATAATCTAGTGATTGTAAAAATGTAGACATGCATGTTTTTCAAAAATTAAAAGAGATGTTATCAAATAAATGAGGTCTAGTGATCGAATACCCTTCAGGTGTCTTCCAGTTTCATATTGTAGCCATGCTCATTTTTCAAAAAGTAGTATATACTTATGATTTTGAAATAAAGCTCTAATACCACTTATTGAATCTTGAATAGGTTGTTAAACCTACGCTTATGTCTCAAGGCTAATCAAGAGGGCGGTGAATTGGTAATTTTAAAAATTCACTTGGAATTTAAAATTTAAAACTGATTGTTTCAAAAAAGCAAGTTAATTAAAGTTAAAAAAAAGAATTTTTTAATCAAGGAATTAAAAATCTTACAGTAAGTAAGAAGTATAATTAAATAACACAAAGATTTATAGTGGTTTTACACTATTAAAGTGACTCTCTTTTTTCCCCCACATCAAGAAAGAGAAGCCTTTACAAAACTCTCTTCCACCAATCCCCGATGCGGTAGAGAATAATCATCCTCTTACACCCTCCAAGTATAGGCAGAGTGTTGAAACTCGTTCACTATGAATTAGGTTGTTAAACCTAAGCTTATGTCCTAAGGATATCCAATAGGGGTGGTGAATTGGTATTTTAAAAATTTATCCCACTTTTGAATATTTTGAACCAAAAGTGAACTTTAATGAATTTTTAGAAATAGTTTTTTAACCATAATTTTTAGAATAGAAAAAGCAGAAAATAAAAAGCAGTAAAGAATAAAAGACACAAGATTTATAGTGGTTCGGTCAAAACCAAACCTACATCCACTCCCCGGAGACACCACTCTTCGAGTATTGAACTAATACCAATAGTGTCTCTTCTATTGCACCCACAGCAAGGCGGAGAAGCCTTTACAACAAACTCTTTCCACCACTACCAGGTGTGGCAGAGAACCGTCATCCTTTTACACTATCCCTAGTGTTGGCAGAGAACCGTCATCCTTTTACACTATCCCCAGTGTTGGTAGAGAACCGTTCGTCCTTTCATACTCTCTTAGTGTGGGCAGAGAACCCTTCGGCTGTTCAGACTCTCCTAGTGTGGGGCAGAGAACCCTTCGTCTATTCACACTCTCCAAGTGTCAGCAGAAAACCGGATCTTTTTGATAGATCTCCTCACAAGAAATCTAGAAGGTAGAAAGAAAAGAGTGAAGTAATCACAATTCAAGAGCAAAGACTCTTACCTTTAAACTCCAAGTGAAGCCTTCACGCTCCAATAACAATAATCCTTCTTCGAACACTCTCTCACACTCTCCCTTGACTCTTCTTTCAGTAGGCATGAAGATCAATGGGTAAAAAGTTTTGGTGGCAGTCAAAATTGGACTATATATAGAAGAGATAAGAAAAACCATCCAAAAACTACAAATTTTCAAGTCAACACGAAATGGATCGTCCCATACGATCGTGGATCATCCTGGACGAGTTTACTTAAAGTGTCAGAAATGATCCTAATGAATATTGGTACGAACTGAGTTCGTACACGATCATCATTCTGTACGAACTAGGTTCGTACGGACGAACAGTTATTTCGTAGGTCGGTTCCCAAAAACTCCAGAACGACGTTAAAAAGTGAAGTGTTGATTCACTTCATCCTGGGACGAACGTATCTTTATCCTGAATGATTTTTGGACAGAGGATTTCATCCAGGGATGAATAGTGAATTTCATCTCAATGATTATTGTAAACTTAAAGTCCAGAGGAGTTCATCCAGGGACAAACTTGGACTTCGTCTGGACGAACAGACCAAATTGGAAATCTAGAGGATTTCGTCCATAGATGAATCATGCATTTTGTCTGGATGAACAGTGTAAGGTTATAATCTAGAGGACTTTGTATAGGGATGAATATGGAATTTCGTCCGGACGATCAGGACTTAAAAAAATTTTCTCATTGCCTGTTCAATCCATTGCTCTACCGAGGGGATAACTGACTTGATTGTCCCGTACGAACTATGTTCATCCCGTACAATCAATATAAATTTTTTGTTCCCCAAGTGTGTGTGTACTTATCTACACAATTACAATCACTCCCTCTCAAACTCAATACAAAGCTAAGTACAAACTTTAATTTACAATTTATCTCATGCTGAATATGAATTGAAGTCTTCAGTAGTCTAGAGTTTAATTTTCTTGAGATGTTAGTACACACAAGAGTAAAAACAAATTTTTCATAAAAGTGTTAGGAGATAACTACACATAAAATAATAATATTTAGAATTATCAAAACTATACAAGTTGCAAGAATGTAAAATATGCAAATAGTAACTCTCTTAATAATCTCCCCCTTTTTGATAATGGCAAAACAATTATTATTTGTAAGATTTCAAATTCTAAGAATCTCCTAAACTCCCCATAAATTGATGAACACGTGAAAATAAAGAGGCATTGAAGTAAAAAAAAAAATATTTTTCAAAAGTTAATACAAATGCAAAACAATTACACAAAACACAACGATACGAATGAACGAATCACAATATTTAGTTTTCAAAATTTTATACAAAACAAAACAATCACATAAAACAAAATGATACGAACGAACAAACAATTTCTCTCCCTTTTTTACAGCAGCAAAAAGTGAAGAAGAAAAAGACTTGAAATGTATGAAGAGATATGAAAAGCAATTGATAATTTAATCTTGAAAGTGATTAAAATACGTTATGCAAATAAAATTAAAACATTAGACAAATCATAAAAATTCATAGAATTTAAGAAGAGATATAGCTATCACATGTGGCGCTTTGCGCATCTTTTTCAAATTTGTTGAAAGTGCTCAGATGACACTAGAAAGTGCTTTGATACAACTTAAAAGTTTTTTAGGGATGTTAAGCCCTATAGAACTGGCCCAAGGCTAACAAAGAGAGAGGTGAATTGGATAACTTTAAAACCAAAGATAAAACTCAAACCAAAATCACCACAAAGAAAATCAAATGTGGAAATTAAAGTGTGAAAGTAATAAAGAAAGAACACACCAGATTTATAGTGGTTCGGTCAAACCTTGACCTACGTCCACTCCTTGGA
>NW_021536603.1:50283-63753 GCF_001605985.2 Dendrobium catenatum | reverse complement strand
TGTAAGAAAATAGACATGCAAGTTTTCCAAAAATCAAATGACATATTTTCAAATAAAGGAGGTTTGGTGATTGAATAACCTTCCGCAACATTACGATTAGCCATGGATCGAAAAATTCAAAAGCTTTTAAAAACTTTTTTTATGAATTCTGCTCTGATACCACTTGAAAGTGATCAGATGACACTAGAAAGTGCTCTGATACCACTTAAAAGTTCGTTAGGGATGTTAAGCCCTATAGAAATGGCCCAAGGCTAACAAAGAGAGAGGTGAATTAGATAACTTTAAAACCAAAGATAAAACTCAAACCAAAATCACCACAAAGAAAATCAGATGCAGAAATTAAAGTGTGGAACTAATAAAGAAAGAACACACCAGATTTATAGTGGTTGGGTCAAACCTTGACCTACGTCCAGGAGGCACCCTCCAAGTATTGCACTAAAATCGTGACTCTCCTTTAGCCCCCACAACTAGGCGGAGAAGCCCTTACAAAATCACTTGCACCTTCCCCGGTGCGGCCGAGTCGCCGGGTCCTTTGACACCAAGGAGATCTTCTTCTTTGGTGAACTTACCTCGAGACAAGCCTTGAATCCGATGGTACTAAGGTGCGAGTTCGCCGGAGCAACCAAGTGGAATCCCCTCCACACTCCCTTGAGTTCCCACCTCACATGATCTTCTCCCTCTCAAACTCCACCCTTTCCTCTCTCTCTCTTTCAAGCTCTATCTTCAAGTTTACCCCACAAGAATGAAGCTACAATGGCTGCCAAAGAAACTTACAAAGTGCCTTGTCATAGCTTAAATAGAAGAGCTAAAAACGAGCTCATTAATGAAAGTTACCGACATTATTGTCCAGTACGATAGACATATCGTCCTGGCCGATTAGTTCAAATATGAGTAAAATCGTGCTGAATATCGCCCTGAAATGAAACTAGACGATGTCTAATCGTCCCGGACGATCTTGCGATCGGCCCGAACGAAATCACCATTAATTGCTTTCCAAAATTGTCAGAGAAATTTTGGAAAAATTGTCCTGGATCGTCTTGGCCGATATTTTATAGTCCAGGCCGATCCACCAGGCCGATATCCAAAAATAAGAATTTTCTAAGTAGATATGGTGGCAGATTCTTTCAGAATTGAGCCTATTGTCCTGGTCGATACAAAATCGTTCAGGATGATGTGTTTTCCATAATGACGACAACTTTAATGAGGATGCCATAATTAGGGTATCTGCTTTTGAAAAGATCATCCTGGCCTATATAAATATCGTCTAGGACGATGTTATCAAAAACAGTAAACTCTAGGGAACAGTCAGAAACTCTTATACGTTACAAAGCATCAGAAGTCACAACAAATACAATAGACTCAAGAAAGGAAAAAGTGTACAAACTGACTCAGACCTAGTCTACCCAATTTCGATCTGATTCCAAATTGCAGTCCGATCGTCTGAACCTGAAATGTTAGTAGAAAGTAGTCATAGAGAAAAAAAATGTTTACTATCATCAAAATCATAAGCCATAGATCCGCAACAGTGGCACATTTTTATGCATCTTTTCACTTTGGGCTTATTTTTTTGCATCTTTTTCACCTTGAGAACTTGCGCATTACTTTTGATATTTATTCATTTTTACAATTTTCAAGAGTGATCGTATTCTTTCAAAAAATAATAATCTAAAATTTCAAATCTTTCTAAGAGCATAAATATTAATTGATAGGTGAAATACAAAATAAGAAAAACATCACACTTGCAATAATATTAACAATAATATAGTCTACATCAGAGACATGGATTGATAGTCTTAATAACATCAAGTTATAAGCAAAACTTAAATTTAGAAAAATTAGATTTTCTAATGAATTTAACTTTAGCTTGCAATTCAAGATATAGCACTATTAAGATTAAAAAAATCTAATGATTTTCTTAATGCTACCACACATTTCAATAATATTAAAGCCAAAAACACAATATCATATATTGATATCAATATGATAAAAATACAATCTAACTCAAGATATCAATATAAAACATCTAAATAAAAGAAAATATGATAAACTTTCTTAAGATACCAACTAACACAAAAACTACAGAAAAAACACACAAAACAAATGCAACAGTCACTCATACGGACCCTGTTCTGGAGGAGGAGGAGGAGGTGCAGCACCAAAGAAGTTGAAATAACTACTGATTATAAGCATATTGGAATTTATGTCATTTATCAGATCGCGCATAAATCCCATGTCTTGATTGTATTGTATATTCTGCTGCTGCGTATGAGCTTCAATTTGATCAAAGCTTTGATCAAAATGAGTCTCTAAACTGTCAAATCTTTGAACCAAATCCTGATAATTTGGTTCACTAGCAGGTGTAGGCTCAGCTTATTCTTCTGATTCACTAATAACAACATGAGTTTTACATGGTTCCTCCTTTTTGATGATTGCTCTAAAGGATGCATCAATGTAGTAGAGCAGTTCTTCAAATTCTTTATCTGGATGAATCAAATCGTACTTTTTTTCTAGAAACTAGGCTACTAGATGTCCTAAGACAATATTCTTATTTCTTTTATGTGCAACATGACCAATTTCAGAGAGTCCATAAATGTAGTCAATTAAGAGTTGGGCCTCATCTATAGGTTGTTTGGTCATAATCAAGTAGGTAATAGTAGAAAGAAGAGGAGTAATATTTACTCTATCACCAGCTTTAGGTATTATGGAAGTTCTAAGAATGTGCTTGATGTATGGGCATCACGAACTAGAGTTTCTACCTTAGGCAGATGCTCCTTAAAATTAACTTTTCTAATCACTCGATTTACTTCAGTCAAATCAAAATTAAAAGTGGTTAAGGTGTGTGGTCTTATTCCTTCAGTCCTTAAGTTCAAAAAGATACCTAGGTCAGCCTTAGTAATTTCAACTCTCTTTTTAAAATAAAGGAACTAATGACAGAATGATCGGGGTTGAAAGACATGTTTGCTAAAAAGTAATGAAAGGTTTCTTTGTTGTAGAAGTGGACTAAAGTGAGGATTAACCCAAATTGAGTAGAGGAAAATAAGTGTATTACCTTAAAAGTTAACTGTTCCTGAAGAAGTACTCTAGACAGGGTAATTTTTGCAGAGACAAATCTAGCAAAAGATTCTTCATTGGCTTTAGACAGAAAATTTTCAGACGAATTTCTAGGTGGACCCTTAGCTAGACTCTTTTGAAAGTGATGTGTGAGTGTGACTGTTAAGTTAAAAACATCATCAATTTATTGAAAAATGACTATTCGTACCAGACGAAATCTCTTTCGTCCCGTATGAATTTTTTATTCATCCAGTACGAAAAAATTTTGTATGGACAAACGAATGAGTTCAAAATGAAACGGATTTTCGTATTCACATAACTTACGAAGCGTCTTTTCGTACAGAATTTTGATCAAATAATCGTACAGATGAACAGGTGTTCGTCCTGGATGATCAGAAATTCAATTTGTTTTAATGGCACTTGAAACCGTCTCCTGCACTGAATTGATATATGTTCTTCCGTACGAACTAAAGGTTCATACGTACAAAGTTCATATTAAAAACTACCTTATCCATTCAACCGCTTTATTCATTCATCCCGTCGTTTGAAAAATATTTCATCCCGGATGAACGTGACGATCGTACAGACGAAGTGACAATAAAACACCAAAAATTGCACTCAAACGGTTCAAAATCCAGCAATTTGTCACATTACATACAACATCTTGTACGAAACAAAATTTCATCCCGGACGATTGTCACTCAAAAAAATTTTCAATTTTATGTAATCAATCAAAACCAAGATACAAAACACACTAAAAATATTGAACAACGAAAATAAAATACAAACTCTAAAAGAAAAAAAAAATCACATAAATAAAATCAAAAACTCATAAAGAACACAAAAACATTTAACTAGAAAACAAACATCAATGTTGCAAAAATATTTTTATTTAAGCATTCAAATCAATCACACCAAGCCTTGTTCTTAATGCACTGAAAGTATCAAAGGCTAAAGGTTTTGTAAAAATGTCTGCAAGTAAATTTTCAGTAGAAAAATGATTTAATTCAATTTCTCCTATGGATAAATGATCCCTTATAAAATGAAGCCTTATGTCTATGTGTTTGATTCTTGAATGTTGAATAGGATTTTTAGATATGCAAATAGCATTGGTGTTATCATAATAAATTGGAATAGTTCCTATAGTCAATCCTAAATCAATCAACTATTATTTCAACCAAAATACTTGTGCCACACAACTTCCTAATGCAATGTATTCAGTTTCTGTAGTAGATAGGGCTACTGAATTTTGTTTTCTACTAGACCATGCGACTAGAGAATTTTCAATAAATTGACATGTTCCAGAAGTGCTCTTTCTATCCACCCTACAACCTGCAAAGTCAGAATCTAAAAAATAAATTATTTTAAATGAAGAGCTAAACTTAGGATACCAGATTCCTAAGTTCTGAGTTCCTAACAGATATTTTAAAATTCTTTTTACTGCTATCAAATGTGATTCTTTTGGATCTGATTGAAATCTAGAACATAAGCAAACACTAAATATAATATCAGGTCGGCTAATAGTCAAGTAAAGTAAAAATCATATTTTCCCTCTAAATTTCTTTTGATCAACAGATTTTCCCTTAGGGTCCTTATCCAACTGAACCGAGAAACTCATTGGTATACTAACATGTTTTTATAGCATTGTCCATTTCATACTTTTTGAGGACGTCCTTAACATACTTTGACTGACTAAGAAATGTGCCTTCCTCAATTTTCTTAATGCTAAATCCTAAAAAATAACTCAAATCTCCCATTAGACTCATTTCAAATTCACTACTCATTGTTTTAAAAAAATCATCACAAAGATTTTTATTTGAATATCCAAAAATGATATCATATACATAAATTTGAACAATGAGTATATCCTTTTCACATTTATTCAAAAAAAGAGTTGTATCCACACTTCCTTTTTCAAAAGATCTTTCAAGTAGGGAGATGCTCAACCTCTCATACCAAGTCCTAGGTGCCTGTTTTAATTCATATAATACCTTTTTCAACTTGAAAACAAGATTTGAGTATTTAGAATTTTAAAGACCTGGAGGTTGTTCTACAAAAATATCCTCTTCAATTACCTCATTTAAAAAGAAACTTTTTACATCCATTTGAAACAATTTAAATCCTCTAAAATAGACAAAGGCTAGCAAAACCCTAATTGCTTCAAGTTTAGCTACGGGGGCTAAAGTCTCCTCAAAATCAATCCCTTCAATCTGATTATACCCCTTAGCAACTAATCTAGCCTTATTTCTATTGACCACTCCTGAGTCATTCATTTTATTTTTGAATACCTACTTAGTTCCAACTATACTTTGATCCTTTAGCATTGTAGTTAATTCCCAAACATTACTTCTTATAAATTGATTCAACTCTTCTTACATGGCCAAAATCCAAAATTCTTTTGAAAGTGCTTGATCAATATTTATGGGTTCTATAGTTGAAATGAAGGCTGAATGATTGAATTCCTTATTTAATCCACGCCAAGTCCTTACACCCTCACTAGGTTCACCTATAATCAATTCCCTTGGGTGGTTTTTAGAAAATTTCAAATATCTAGGCAAAGGGTTTTCTATCTCCAAATTTTCTTCCACATTTTTTCCAAATTTATTTTATCAAACTTTTCGGAGTTATCCACAATCTCATCTTCTATAATATTTGGCTCTGCCAAATTTCCAGATTCATCAAAAACAACTTGTGTGATCTTCTAAATTACCAAAGTTCTTTTATTGAAGACCCTATAAGATTTTCTAATACTTGAGTATCCAACAAAAATTCTTTCATCTGATTTTGGATCAAATTTTTCTAAGGCAGATTTTCCATTGTTATGAATGAACACCTTGTAACCAAAAACATGCAAATGAGACAAATTAGGTGTTCTTCCTTTTAGCAACTCATAGGGTGTTTTATATAATTTAGATCTTATATTCACCCTATTCAGAATATAACATGCAGTGCTAACCGCCTCAGCCCAAAAATATTTATGAAGTGAGTATTCTGCCAACATTGCTTGGACGACTTCTATTAATGTTCTATTTTTTCTTTTGACTACCCCATTCTGTTGAGGGGTTCTAGGTGTAAAAAAGTTGTAATCAATTCCTTTCACCTTATAAAATTCCTCAAATTTCTCATTCTCAAATTCTCCTCCATGATCACTTTGCATAGAAATAATTTCATACCCTAGTTTTCTTTGAATCCAAGTCAAAAAAATTTCTAAATTCCTTAAATAATTCACTATAATGAAATAGAAATCTGACCCATGTGAAGCTTGAGTAATCATTTACAATCACAAATTCATATACCTTCCCTCCTAGACTCACAGTTCCAACATGTCCAAAAAGATCCATATGCAAAATCTCCAATGATTTACTAGTTTTAAGATCTTTATTGGACTGAAAAGAGGAATTCACTTGCTTTCCTAGTTGACATGCATCACAAAGGTGGTCCTTAGTAAAGTCTAATTTAGGTATACCTCTCACTAAGTTCTTTTGGGTAATTCTCCTAAGGTTTTTCTTGCTAGAATGACAAAGTCTCCTATGCCAAAGCCATGACTCATCAGATACTGTTTTCAAACAAAAAGCCGTAGGAGATTGAATGCAGTTCAAATCTAGCATATAAATATTATTTACCCTTTTTCAATTCAAAACATCTTTTCCATTTAGGCTTAATATGTAGCTAGTAGGAAAAAATTTTACACAATAACCTTTATCACAAAGCTGACTTATACTTAACAAATTATGCTTTAAGGCTTCAACCAATAACACATTATCTATAAAAAATTTCTTAAGATTTCCAATCATACTTGATCCAACCACCTTCTTTGTGGTATTATCTCCAATTGTAACCTTGCCTCCACTCCTGGCTTCCAGCGTTATGAATTGAGTAGTATCTCCAGTCATATGCTTTGAACATCCACTGTCCAGGTACCATATGCTCTCACGAGATCTTGTGTGAGAGAGACCCTACAAAATTATCAAACATTAGGCCTGGGAACCCAAACAAGTTTGGGTTCACCTTTTGATAAGTTATAATTAGATACATGTATGATATGTCTAGGTTTATACATCTTAGGTCTCCACACCAAATTAGTTTTCATCTTCAAAGTACAGGTGTGAGCTATATGTCCAAGCAATCCACAATTATTACATTTTACTTTTGAAAATGATTTCCTAAGTCTTTTAACATTCATTTGTCTATTCACGGATTGCATAAATTTAGGATACATAATAGGATTAGTAAAATCTTCAAGTTTAGAGGGTATCCTATTATCCTCAAGAGCTTTTTTCGTTAATTTGTAAAATGAATTCATATCTTCCAAAATTTGATTCATATATTTTATTTTATATAATTTTCTCTCTGATTCATCCTTAAAGTTCTTAAAATATTTCTCAAGTTCAGCATAGGATGATTTTAAATTCTCATGATTTTTATTCAAGTCATCAAACTCATCGAGTAGTTTCATGTGGTTGACATCTATTAAGGCATGATCTTTCCTAAGGATTTCATGTTCCTTTTGAAGTTCTTTAAATTTTAAACTTAGTCTAGCATGCATTTTCTTCATTTTCTCATATGCATCATGCATGTGTTCAGAAACATCAAATAATTCATCATAAGTTAAGTCACATACTTCTTCTTGATCTGACTGATTAAGACTATCGGCCATTAAGCAAAGATTAGTGACTTCTTCTTCCTTTTCAGTCTATGATGAATCTGAAGTTGAGTCCATCCAGAAAGCTCTTTGAAACATCTTCTTGCCCCTCTTTAAAATTGATTTCTCCTCTACCTTCTCCTTGGTATGATTGGCTTTGAGTTTTAAGCAATCAGTCTTGATATGACCAGGTTTCCTGCACTCATAGTAAATCACATCATTTAAAACCTTGTCATTTCTATTAAATTTACCTCAATTCCATTGCTGGCGTCTCTTCTGCTTCCTCTTCAAAAAGCTTCTGAACTGTCTAGTCATCAATGCGATGTCGTCTTCATCCTCAGGTTGTGACTGTTCACTCTCAGACTCTTCCACTTTTAGTTTTATGTTCTTCTCCCTTCGTGGTTCACTGCATTAATCTTTCTTTGGCTAACTCCTTACTCGTAAGCAATTAGTGAAACAAGAATATTATCAATAGATTAAATGCTTAAATCTTTAGACTCTGCAATTGTAATAATTTTAGCATCATATGTAGTAGGAAAACAATGAAGAATCTTATTAACCATTTCAGCATTCGTTAGTTCCCTACCCAGTGCATGCAAAGAGGTGACTATTTATATGAATCTTGTGTACATATCAGAATTGGATTCATTAGGTTTCATGCAAAATAATTCATAATCATGTAACAAGATATTAAGTCTAGATTGCTTAACCTCATTAGTCCCCTCATATGTTATACAAAGTATATCCCATATATCGTTTCCACTTTTGTAAGTGGAAACCCGCATGTAGTCTTCTGATTTTAAAGAACAAAAGAAACTATTCAAGCATTTGGCATTTAGTTGTGCTAAGTCACGTTCTTCTACTGTCCAGTCTATAAAAGGTGTTTCAACTCTAACTCCGTTAACTAATCTAGTTGGTTTTGTATATCCTTCCTGGACTAAGATCCACATACGATAATCAAGTGCCTGTAAAAAAGTAGATATACGAGTTTTCCAAAAATCAAAAGGTATATTATCAAGCAAAGGAGGTGTAGTTATAGAGTAACCCTCAGGTGTGTTTCGGTTTCCAAATGTAGCCATCTAAGTTAATCAAAAAGTAGTCTAAACTTATGATTTTGAAGCAAAGCTCTGATACCACTTGTTGAAACTCGTTCACTATGAATTAGGTTGGTAAACCTAAGCTTATATCCCAAGGCTATCCAAGAGTGCGGGTGAATTGGTATTTTAAAAATTTATCCCTCTTTTGAGTATTTTGAATCGAAAGTAAATTTTAATGAATTTTTAGAAATAGTTTTTCAACCATAATTTTTAGAATAGAAAAGGAAGAAAATAAAAAGCAGTAAAGGATAAAAGACACAAGATTTATAGTGGCTCGGTCAAAATGAAACCTACATCCACTCCCCGGAGGAACCCTCTGAGTATTGCACTAATACCAATAGTGTCTCTCCTTTTGCACCTACAGCAAGGCGGAGAAGCCTTTATAACAAACTCTTTCCACCACTATCAGGCATGACAGAGAAACGTCGTCCTTTTACACTATCCCTAGTATTGGCAGAGAATGTCATCCTTTTACACTATCCCCAGTGTTGGCAGAGAACTGTTTGTCCTTTCACACTCTCCTAGTGTGGGCAGAGAACTCTTCGGCTGTTCATACTCTCCTAGTGTGGGGCAGAGAACCCTTCATCTATTCACACTCTCCAAGTGTCAGCAGAGAACCGGATCTCTTTGACAGATCTCCTCACAAGAAATCTAGAAGGTAGAAAGAAAAGAGTGAAGTAATCACAATTCAATAGCAAAGACTCTTACCTTTAAACTCCAAGTGAGGCCTTCACACTCCAGTAGCAAGAATCCTTCTTCGAACACTCTCTCACACTCTCTCCTTGACTCTTTTTTCAGTAGGCATAAAGATCAATGGGCAAAAAGATTTGGTGGCAATCAAAATTGGATAATATATAGAAGAGACAAGAAAAATTGTCCAAAAACTGTAAATTTTCAAGTCAACACGAAATAGATCGTCCCAGACGATTTTACTTAAAGTGTAAAAAATGATCCTAATGAATATTAGTACGAACAGAGTCCGTACACGATCATCGTCCTATACGAACTAGGTTCGTACGGACGAACAGTTATTTCATAGGTCGGTTCCCAAAAACTCTAGAACAACATCAAATAGCGAAGTGTTGATTCACTTCATCCTGGGATGAATGTATCATCATCCTAGATGATTTTTGGACAGAGGATTTCATCCATAGATGAATAGTGAATTTTGTCTCGACGATTAGTGTAAACTCAAAGTCCAGAGGAGTTCGTCTAGGGACGAACTTGGACTTCGTCTTGACGAACATACCAAATTGGAAATCCAGAGGATTTCGTCCAGACTCGAATCATGCATTTTGTCTGGATGAATAGTGTAAGGTGAGAATCCAGAGGAGTTCATCCGGACGATTAGGACTTAGAAAAATTTTCTCACTTCCTATTTGATCCATTGCTCTACCGAGGGGATAACTGACTTGATCGTACCATACAAATTATGTTCGTCCCATATGATCAATTTAAATTTCTTGTTCCCCAAGTGTGTGTGTGCTTATCTACACAATTACAATCACTCCCTCTCAAACTCAATACAAAGCTAAGTACAAACTTTAATTTATAAACTATCTCATGCTGAATATGAATTGAAGTCTTCAGTAGTCTGGAGTTTGATTTTTCTGAAATGCTAGTACACACAAGAGAAAAAATAAATTTTCCATAAAAGTGTTAGGAGATAACTACACATAAAATAATAATATTTGGAATCATCAAAACTATACAAGTTGCAAGAATGTAAAACATGCAAATAGCAACTTTCTTAACTCAGATAACTTTCATCCTTTCACACCCTTCAAGTATAGATAGAGTACTTTCATCCTTTCACACCCTCCAATTGTATGTAGAGTACCTTCGGTTGTACACACTCTGTAAGTGTCCGCAGAGAATTGAATCTTATCCGAAGATCTACTTACGAGCAATCTAGAAAGATAAGAGGAAAAGTGATAATCAAATTTATAAAGAGATTATTACTTTTGAGTAACCTTGTGTTTTTTACTGGAAAAAGTTGTTCAAAAGTTGAATATTTGGGAAAATAGACTTATATCTCAAGGTGGAAAGCTAGCTTTACTCAAGTCTTCATTTCTTTCTCTACCTCTATTTCTTTCAGCTCACTCTTTAATTCCTATGGGGATTTTAAAAGATTTTGACAAGATGTACAGGAATTACTTATGGCATGATAGTAATGGTAAAATTGGTCTACATTATGTTTCTTGGGAAGTTATGTGTATGCCTAAATCAAAAGGTAGTTAGGGGCTGTAGTCTGTTGTTGTAAGGTTGGGTTTTTGAGAGCTAAATTTGCTTGCAGATGCATTGAAATGTCATTCGTCTACATAGAAAATTATTGTACATGGTGCTAAGAAATTACAACCTTTAATTAAATGGAAAATTGGCTCTGGATCGAAGATCAGGATGTTGTAGGATGTTTGGTTATTGGATAGGAGGATTGAGAGGTGGCCAACCTTTATGGATAACACTCTGTCAGATGAATCTTATCTTTTAGATTTCATTACTGATGGTATGTGGGATGTGGATAAATTGAAATTGAAATTTGAAATTCAGTTGGTTGACCACATTCTCGACATTCCTATTAATAGTAGTTTATGAGAAGATCAATTAGAAAAGCTATGTAAGAATATTGATAAGACTATTTTTGCACTTGCTATAGAGAAAATATTTGCGGGTGCTATAGATGATGATTGCTTGATTTGGCTTAAGAGGATTATGCTTCGACCCCGGGTTGAATTTTTTTGCTGGCGGTTGAAGAAAAATTCTATTCCAACCAAGGTGTTTCTATGTCACAGAAAATTGGCTGACTCTGAGGGGTGTCCGAGAGGGTGTTTGAATATAAAGAATGTGCATCATGTGGTTTTTGGGTGTGAGTACCTTCTTAAGGTTCTATTTATTCTTTCTAAATGAGGTTCTTATTTTCCTGCTCTCAGTTACTTTGAGAACTTTTAAAGTTTCTTCAGCATTGTTCTGTTCATTATCCTTTTATGGGTAATCTATACTGTTCTGCAGTTTTCTTATATTCGCAGAGCAGAAACATGGTTGTTCACGGTGGAGTGAAGGATTTTGTTTCTCATTTAGCTGCTGAGGCAGTCAGTTTTGTTTCTGCTCCATTTAAATCTGATCGTATTTGGGAGATTTGGGATGTCAATCAGCTTGTAAGGTCGTCTCAAATTTCTTGACATTCCTCTCCTCCTGGATGGATTAAAGTTAACTTAGATGCTTTGTTAACTTCTTCCAATATGGCTGCCTATCGAGTTGTGTTCAAAGACTGTAAAGGAAGGTTTTAAGTGTGTTCGGGGTAAGCTTAAGGCATTGGGATTGTTCTCAAGTTGATGTACTTTCGGTGTCTTCTTTTAGCAAGTTTATTCAAGAATGGATGTATGATTGTATTGGCATTATAATTGAGGGTGATAACTTAAATGTTATCAAATTCTTTAAGAATTTTATGGATAAGGTGGGATTTGAGGTGGAGGGATTTGATCCAAAGGACTTCCTCTTCCTTAGAGACTTCAAACAAGTTATTTTTCAGCATGTAAAGAGAGATTGTAATAAAGTAGTTGACATGTGTGCTAGGCTGGCTCTTTTTAGTAATTTTTTTGTAATGAACTCAATTGTAATAAGATTCCTCCTTTCTTTTTAGCATTAGTGAAGGGGGGATTTAATTGCTTGTAGCTTTCTTTTAATAAATTTTCCTTGGCAATTTCATCAAAAAAAAAAAAAAGAACGTAACCTTGTGAACCTTTCACACTCTACTTGCAAGAAATCTCTCTCAAACACTCTCTCACTCTCTCTCCTTCAATTGCTCTTGAAAATCACGTAGATAAGACTTTTAATGTCAGTCTTTAATGTAGCATTTATTACAAAAGACATGAAAAACCATCTAGAAAACTAAAGTTTCAAATTTTGGGCATATACGATCGTGCTGTACAATCGTATGTTCGTACATACTAATAATTCAAATACTGTTGCATACGAACCTATTATGAATTGGTATGAAATCATTTTGTACGCGATCATCATCTGTTACGAATGAAGTTCATCCGGGATGAACAGTATGAAAATTTTCAAATTTCGTCTATATAAAATGTTAGGATGAAATGAGCGAGAGCAGACCCTAGACATTCTCCTTGTATAAAACTGGGATCATCCCGTATGATCCATACTTAGAAACAAATTTTCATGCTAGAATGGACCCAAGACGTTTTTCATTGTATGAAACTGGAATCGTCCTGTACGATCCATACTTAGAAAAAAAATTTCGTCCGAGAACGAGCTGAGACGTTCGTCCTTGTATGAAACTAGGATCGCCTTGTACGATCCATATTAAAAAAAATATATTTTCATTTCTGTTCCTTCTGCTAATCAACAGGAAAAATAATTGATCGGATCATCCCATACGAAGTGATATCGTACAATACAATCAGTTTGAAAATATGAATTTTAAACTCTACCCCGGTGTGTGTGTGTGCTCAGTTACTCACACTCTTTTAGACTCAATAAAATAGAAAATATAGACTTTAATTATAATAAACTCTAAACTGATCTTGATTTGAAGTCTTCAATAATTCGGAGTATGATTTTCCTAAAATGTTAGTAAACACAAGAGGAAAACAATTCTTCCAAAATATGTTAGGAGAAATAATAATCAAATCAATAATTGAAATTACTAAATGATAAGAG
>NW_021536603.1:23729-46463 GCF_001605985.2 Dendrobium catenatum | reverse complement strand
AGAGGTAACTTTCTCATTTTAAGAATATTGTTTTGGTTTTTGTTTGTGCTTCCTCTCTTTTTGATAATGTCAAAGGGGGAGAACATATTGTTGAATTTTTGTATTGTTATCATCTTGTTTTCAAAAAATTAAAAACAACAGAAATATTTTCATCTCCCATATTTTTTTTAAAAGTGTTATTCTAGTGAGGGTGAGATTAGGAGAAATTGCTTTCTTTTGAAAATTCAAATTGAATTATTTGCCATCATCAAAAAGGGGGAGATTGTTGCGGATCTATGGTTTATGATTTTGATGATAGCAAACATTTATTTCTCCACAATTGCCTTATGTGCTAACGTTTCAGGTCCACACGATCAGACTGTAATTTGGAACTAGCTCAAGATTGGGTAGACTAGGTCTGAGTCAGTTTGTAATCTTTTTTCCTTTCTTGAGTCTGTTGTATTTGGTATGGGACCAGTTGGTTTGTAACTTGGAATATCTCCTATTATTCCCTATAAGATTTTTGTTTTTAGTAATATCAGTCGGGACGATATTTATATCGTCCTGGACAATATGTCCAAAATCAGAAACCATAATTAGGGCATCCTCATTAAGGCCGCCGTCAACAGATCGGCCTGGACCATACCTGTATCGGCCAGGATGATCTGCTCAATTCAGAAAGAATAAACCACCATAATCAGTTTTGGAATTCTTTATTTTAGGAAATTGACCAAGATGATATTATTGTCGTCCAGGACGATCTAAATCAATTATGCCTAAATTGATCTGGTATCTTTGGAAAGCATTAATGGTTGATTAATACGATCACATCATCCGGGATGATCGCATGATCGGGCAGGATGATGGCCTGGACGATCTACATCGGACAGCTTGTATTTAGGGCGATGATCAAGACGATTGAAATCGGTTTTAAACTAATCGGACTGGACAGTCGTGATATCGGCCAGGACGATGTAACCAATTTTCTTCTAATCGTCCCAAATCATCCCAGGCTGATGAGCTGAATTTGTACTGATCCGCCAGGACGATATACCTATCGTCCTGAATGATAATGTAGGCAACTTGCATTAATGAGCTCATTTTAAGAGCTTCTATTTAAGCTTGCATGACACTTTATAAGTGTCTTTGGCAGCCATTGTAGCTTCGTTCTTGTGGGGGAAACTTGAAGAGAGAGCTTGAAAGGGAGAGAGGAAAGGGTGGAGTTTGAGAGGGAGAAGATCTTGTGAGGGGGAGGAACTTAAGGGAGTGTGGTGGGGGATCCACACGGTTGCTCCGGCAAACTTGCACCTTAGTACCATCGAATTCAAGGCTTGTCTCGAGGTAAGTTCACCAAAGAAGAAGATCTCTTTGGTTTCAAAGGACCCGGCGACTCCGCCGCACCGGGGAAGGTGGAAGTGATTTTGTAAGGGCTTCTCCGCCTAGCTGTGGGGGCTAAAGGAGAGATACTTTTGTAGTGCAATACTTGGAGGGTGCCTCCAAGGAGTGGACATAGGTCAAGGTTTGACCGAACCACTATAAATCCGATGTGTTCTTTCTTTTTTACTTCCGCATTTAATTTTCGCACTTTATTTTTTATGAGGTGATATTGGTTTTAGTTTGAGTTTTGGTTTAAAGATTCTACTCTTCCAATTCACCTCTATCGTTTAATTAGCCTTGGGCCAGTTCTATAGGGCTTAACATCCCTAACGAACTTTCAAGTATTTTCAGAGCACTTTCTAGTGTCTTCTGAGAACTTTCAAAGTTCAAAAACAATTCGTACTGTACGATATAATATCGTACAGTACGATCCACAAAATATTATTCGTATAGGATGATGGTCTGGACGATCAGATGTCGTCTCTGTTCATCGTATGGTATGATTACTATCGTATAGTACGATGAGAGAAAAACCAAGAGATCATCCAGGATGATATCCGGGATGATCATACTTCGTATCTGTTCATCGTATGGTACTATCAGGTTCGTACGGTACGATGTTCAAAATTTAATTAGGCCTGGATTTCATGCACTAATTACGGGTTAATTTAAGTAAGTATTTAAAATAGATCTTACAGTACGAAAATGTTCGTACAGTACGAATGGTGCAAAATCACTTACTTAAACTAAACTACGGATAGGGTTTTGGATCTGAACATATCGTACAGTACGAAGATATTCGTATAGTATGATCTATTCACAAAATCATCCACATAGCTTGGATCGTACAGTACGAATTAAAATCGTACAGTACGATCTCCAGAGAAGAAATTCTATTACATTTTGCATTTAAAAACGAACTCTCCCCCTGTGTGTGTGCATGGTTGCTCTTACTCTTATGCATTTCGTGGCCAAACTCAATAAAATAAATAAAAAAATACAATGTCTGACTCATACTCCTAATCTACCCGTTCTTGAGTCTTCCTTTCGTCCTGAGTCACTTGTGATCTTCCGGAAATGTTAGTACTCAAGCACAATAGTAAATAAAATAATATTCAATGAAAAGTTATTCCAAAACACTCATTATTTGGCATCATCAAAATCTCAAACTCGGGGTCATGGGTTGCAACAATAATATTTGGAATCATTAAAAATATACAAGTTACAAGAATATCAAACATGCAGAACTAAGTAGCAACTATCTCAACACCAAATACTTGATTGATCACACAGGCTTGTAGGCACATGAATAGCTGACTGCTATCCCAACCATGTGTTACAACACTAGTGCTATTCATATTTCTAAAAGTCCAAATCAACATTTCCACACAAAACATTATAATTTTATTAGTGATCATTAAACAAAGGGACATATAGAACTGCATCATATAGCTACTAAAATCAACTAATATGTACTTTACAAAACCTCTTAGCTATGAGATTTTCAGTACACTTAGGACTAGATTAGATGTTATTGATATTAATATTTAAGGATAATGAGGTAAGAATATAGAAGCAATCAACATGTTTAGTTACTTATGTCATTTATTTTCTTTACTGATTATTTGTATTTGGATATTTTTGTTGGTGACTTGATTGTATGTGTTTGTTTGTAAAATTTTAT
Source organism: Dendrobium catenatum (assembly GCF_001605985.2). Taxonomy (NCBI): domain Eukaryota; kingdom Viridiplantae; phylum Streptophyta; class Magnoliopsida; order Asparagales; family Orchidaceae; genus Dendrobium; species Dendrobium catenatum. The sequence goes on along the minus strand of NW_021536603.1, from coordinate 43,423 downwards.
CATGGTAGTTTCTTGGATCATTACATAAAAACTAATTTTTTGCATATTTTATCGTATGATTCTCATCTTATTGTATGATCATAAAAATCTCCACATCACTAGTGTGTAGCACATCAAACAGGTTTGATTGAATCAATTATTAGTGATCAGATTGTATGAACACCTACTTCATATTGTATAATACATGTTGCACAAACCATTGGACAAATTTAATTTGGTCAGTATGATATTTAATAATTTATCATGCTATGCGAACACCTATTTAGAAGGTACAATTAATTAGCTAAAGATCGTAGGGCTTACTCCTTGGGACAATTGATTTAGCAAAGATCATCCAGTATGATTGTTATCATACTTTATGATTGGACCAATCTTTTTTTACTAGTCAGACTAGTTGAATTAACTACTTATGATCCTATTGTATGATCTGAAATTTCTCTGACACCAATTGAAATTAACTAGATGCACCGAGAAGGGGGTGAATTGGATGATTAAGAACTTCTTTAAAGAAAAGAAATATCTTTTTATGACTTTATGCAGAAGTGAATTTCATTCACAGTAAAAAGATAGATAATCAATTTCATCCACGCAATTAATCACAATAAAAATAAATGCGGAAATAAAGTGCGGAAAAATAAAAGAAAGAACACACCAATTTATAGTGGTTCGGTCAAACCATGACCTACGTCCACTCCCCGGAGGCACCCTCCGAGTATTACACTAAATCTTTAGTGATTCTCCTTTAGCCCCTACAGCTAGGCGGAGAAGCCCTTACACAATCACTTCGACCTTCCCCGGTGCGGCGGAGGAGCCAGGTCCTTTGACACCAACGAGATCTTCTTCTTCCCAAAAGTTCCTTCAAGACGAACCTTGAATCCAATGGTACTGAGATGCAAGCTCGTCAGAGCAACCGTGTGAAATCTCCTTCACACTCCCTTGAAACTCCCTCCAAGGATCTTCTCCCTCTCTCAAACTTCACCCTTTCCTCTCTCCCTTTCAAGTCCTCTCTTAAAGTTTTCTCCAAAAGAATGAAGACACAATGGCTGCCAAAGACTCTTAAAAAGTCTTATGAGAGTGCTTAAATAGAGGGCTAAAAAAACCTTAAAAAAAAACTCAATTCGGGCGTTAAATATCATACCTTACAATCGCAAGATCGTCCAGTACGATGTGCAGAAATTGATCTGTTAGTACTGTACGATGTCCAGTTAGTACTGTATGAACAGTTCAATAAACGGGCAGTTCGCAAAAATTTTCTCTGTTGATCGTACAGTACGAGCCAGTTTGTACAGTACGATCAAATTATCAAAATTAAGCTGTTTTGATTTAATAATCACAGGATTAAATTAGTCAACATTTTAAACATCGTACAATACGATTAGGATTGTACAGTACGAGTCGAACAACTTTTCAAATTCAAATATTTGCCTAATTTAATGGACGACGAGCTTTCGAATTATAATAGAGCGTATAGTACGATGTGGTGATCGTACAGTACGATTAGTTATATTCAAAAATAATTTTTCCAGAAAAAATAAATATTTTAATTTATTTTTGTTACACCAGATCGTACAGTACGAAATAAATTCGTACAGTACGATGAACAGAAAAGTTAAAATATTTATAATCATTTTTTGCTCCCTCAAAATAACCCTTTCAACCAATACAATTAGTATTGCCCTGTATGATCAATTCAACTTTTTTAACAAATCGTCTAGTATGATATTGAGATCGTCCATGATAATTAGTTCAACCATAATACAGTTTATCCAGGATGAAACTTGGGATGACCAAAATCATTTATATTGATTGTCCAGTACGATCCAATTCATACAGTACGATCAGAATATCAAAATTAAGCATATTTGATTAATTAATCACAGGTTCAATTTAGGTATAATTTTTATAGATCGTCCAGTATGATTTATATTATCCTAGACGATTATAACAAAATATGAATTCAAAAACTTGCCTAAATTATGGTTGGAGGTTATTTTTCATGATCATAATTGATCGTCTTGAATAATCTAGATCGTCAAATACAATTAGTTAGATGAGTTTATCATACAATATGATATAAATCATACAGTATGATTAGTTTAAAAATTGAACTTCAGATTTGACTCAATCTCGCTCCCACTAAGTATGTGTTTGCATGATCACCAAGCTAGCATACACCCTTATAGGACTTGACTCAAGAAATAAAAAATGCATTAATAAATATTACAAAAATCTTTACAGTATAACCTATTCTATCCAATCTTAAGCTTTGAATCTTTGTTGGATGGTGCATGACATTCCTGAAATGTTAGTATAGACACAAACAATTATACATTATAAATACCATTATACATAAGGATGTGAACCACAATGTTTATTATCATCAAAAATATAAACTCATGAGCTTGAGTTACAATAATCTCCTCCTTTTTTATGATAAAAATATTACTAGTTGAATTTAAAAATTAAAAAATATTTTTTCTTAATCTCCCCCTCACTTAGATAATTATATTAAAAATAGGGAAAACCAATTTTTTTAAGACAAATGAAATTAAGAAACTAGCAATAGAAAATAAATGCAAATATAAGATGAACAAATGCAACCAGATAAATACATGCTCCCCCTTTGACATTATCAAAAAAAAGAGAAGCACAAAAAAGAAACAAACTGTTGACCTCGATTTTGCCCAAACCCTTGGTCAAAGGGTTGACATGGTCAAATTGACCAAGCCAGACCCCAAGACCCTGACATTATAAAAAAAAAGAGAAAAATTAAAATATAAAATAATAACATAAGAACAAAATAAAAAAATACAATTATAAAACATGTTAAACATACAAGACAGATAAAAAAATATACAAAACACAAACAAAACATACAAACAAACCTTAACATACTTATACCTCATCATCTTGCTCCTGTTATGATAATTCAGAAACTGGATCTGCCCCTGATACTATTTGCTTTTTATCTTTTCTCCATATTATAAACTGTTTGTTTTTACTTTTTTCCTTTGCAGAAAGAGTTTTTAAGTTGGGGCATTCATGCTTCAAATGTCCGGGTTTCCTACACCCAAAGCAAATTATGTCAGAACAAAACTTAACATTTTTATAATTTTTACTTTTACTCCACTTTTGTTGATGTTCATGCTTGTGCTTCAATAGACTTTCAAATTTATTTATTATGAATGTTATCTCTTTGCTTTCATCATCTGCTAAGCCATACTCATCTGTGTGTTTGGCATTTAGCATAATAGTCTTCTCATCACCTGCATCCAAAAATCTTTGACTCACACATTGCTCGTAGGCAATAAGTGAACCTATTAGATTGTCTATCGAATAAGCATTCAAATTTTTTGATTCAAATATAGCCATAACTTTGGCATCAAATTTATCAAGTAAAGAACGTAAAATTTTACTAACCTTTTCAAAGTTTGAAAGTTCTCTATCTAAATCATGCAATGACATCTCAATTTGATTAAATCTAGTAAACATGTCTAAGATAGTCTCATATGGTTTCATGCTGAAAAGTTCATAATCTTGCATTAGAATATTTAATTTAGAATGATTGACTTCACTAGTACCTTCATATGAAATGCATAATCTATCCCAAATTTCTTTCCCAGTAGTACATGTAGAGATTCTCATGCAATCGTCAGAATTTAATGCACAGAAAAAATAATTCAAACATTTTGCATTTAGTTGTGCATTGATTAGTTCTATTCTACTCCATCCAGTAAATGGAATATTAATTTTGACTCCATCTATCATACTTGAAGGTAAAGAATAGCCAGTTTGAATCATATGCCACATTCGATAATCAATTAATTGTAAAAATATTTGCATGCGAGTTTTCCAAAAATTAAAAGAAATATTTTCAAATAAAGGTGGTCGTGTAATACAATAGCCTTCTGCAATATTACGATTTCCAAAATATGCCATGATTGATTTTTTTAAGGTTTTTAAAACACTATTTTTGTAACCCGCTCTGATACAAATTAAAATTTCTCTAATACCAATCGAAATTAACTAGATGCGCCAAGAGGGGGGTGAATTGGATGATTAAGAACTTTTTTAATGAAAAGAAATATCTTTTTATGACTTTATGTGAAAGTGAATTTCATTCACATTAAAAAGATAGATAATCAATTTCATCGATGCAATTAATCATAATAAAAATAAATGCGAAAATAAAGTGCAGAAAAAATAAAGGAAAGAATACACCAATTTATAGTGGTTCGGTCAAACCATGACCTACGTCCACTCCCCGGAGGCACTATCTGAGTATTACACTAAACCTTTAGTGATTCTCTTTTAGCCCCCACAGCTAGGCGAAGAAGCCCTTACACAATCACTTCCACCTTCCCCGGTGTGGCGGAGGAGCCGGGTCCTTTGGCACCAACAAGATCTTCTTCTTCCCAAAAGTTCATTCAAGATGAACCTTGAATCCGATGGTACTGAGATGTAAGCTCTCCAAGGATCTTCTCCCTCTCTCAAACTATTAGTTATATTCAAAAACAATTTTTCCAGGAAAAAAAATATTTTAATTTATTTCTGTTACACTAGATCATACAGTACGAAATAAATTCGTACAGTACGATGAACAGAAAAGTTAAAATATTTTTAATAGTTTTTTGCTCCCTCTATGTGTGTGCATGATTAACAAACTAAAATACATAATTACAAGACTTGACTCAAAAAATAAAAATTACAGATTCATTTAATACTACCAATTCTATGCAATCTAGAGCCTTGAATATTCAAAGAACGGTGCATGATGTACCTGAAATATTAGTCAATATAGAAAGAAATATGCACTGCAAATACTAGGAAAAATAAAAGATTAATTAATATTATTTTTTATAATAAAAAATCATAAACTCGAAAGCTCGAGTTGCAACAATCTTTCCCATTTTGATGAAGTCAAATAATATTTGTTGACTTTGTAAAATAAAAAAAAATTCTCCTAAACTCCCCCTCACTAAAAGAATTATATTAAAATTAGGGAAAGCTTTCTTTTTTTTATTATTATTCTTTAAAAAAAAACTAAATAACAAAAAAAATTAAAATAAAATACAATAAACAACAGTACTTTCTCCCCCTTTAACATTATCGAAAAGAAGAGATAAAATAAAATATAAAATAACAACATAATAGCGAAATAAAAATATACAATTATAAAACAAGTTAAACATACAAGTCAGATAAAAAAAACATACAAAACACACAAACAAACCTTAACATACTTATACCTCATTATCATGCTCCTGTTCTGATGATTCAGAAACTAGGTCTGCAAATGAGACTTTTTGCTTTTTATCTTTTCCCCATATTACAAACGGTTTATTTTTACTCTTTTTCTTTGCAGGAAGAGTTTTAAGTTGGGGCATTCACACTTGAAAAGTCCGAGTTTTCTACACCCAAAGCAAATTATGTCAGAACAAAACTTAACATTTTTTATAATTTTTACCTTTACTCCGCTTTTGTTGATGTTCATGCTTGTGCTTCAATAGACTTTCAAATTTATTTGTTATCAATGTTATCTCTTTACTTTCATCATCTTCTAAGCCATATTCATCTGTGTGTTTGGATTTTAGTCTAATAGTCTTCTCATCACCTGCATCCAAAAATCTTTGACTCACACTTTGCTCGTAGGCAATGAGTGAACCTATTAGATTGTCTATAGAACAAGCATTCAAATCTTTTGATTCACATATAGCCATACGTTTGGCATCAAATTTATCAAGTAAAGAACATAGAATTTTACTAACCTTTTCAAAGTTTGAAAGTTCTCTACCTAAAGCATGCAATGACATCACAATTTGATTAAATCTAGTAAATATGTCTAAGATAGTCTCCTATGATTTCATGCTGAAAAGTTCATAATCACGCATTAGAATATTTAATTTAGAATGTTTGACTTCACTAGTACCTTCATATGAAATGCATAATCTATCCCAAATTTCTTTCCCAGTAGTACATGTAGAGATTCTCATGCAATCCTCAGAATTTAATGCACAAAAAAACAATTCAAACATTTAGCATTTAGTTGTGTATTGACTTGTTCTATTCTACTCCATTCAGTAAAAGAAATATTAATTTTGACTCCATCTATCATACGTGAAGGTACATAATAGCCAGTTTGTATCATATGCCACATTCGATAATCAATTAATTGCAAAAATGTTGACATGCGAGTTTTCCAAAAATTAAAAGAAATATTTTCAAATAAAGGTGGTCGTGTAATACAATAGCCTTCCGCAATGTTACGATTTCCAAAATATGCCATGATCGATTTTTTCAAGGTTTCTAAAACACTATTTTTGAAACCCGCTCTGATACCAATTGAAATTAACTAGATGAGCCAAGAGGAGGGTGAATTGGATGATTAAGAACTTCTTTAATGAAAAGAAATATTTTTTTATGACTTTATGCAGAAGCTAATTTCATTCACATTAAAAAGATAGATAATTGAATTCATCCACGTAATTAATCACAATAAAAATAAATGCGGAAATAAAGTGCAGAAAAAAATAAAGGAAAGAACACACCTATTTATTTCTGTTACACCAGATCGTACAATAAGAAATAAATTCGTACAGTACGATGAACAGAGAAGTTAAAATATTTATGATCGTTTATTGCTACCTCTATGTGTGTGCATGATTAACAAACTAACATGCATCATTACAAGACTTGAATAAAAAAATAAAAATTACAGACTCATTTAACACGACCAAATCTATGCAATTTTGAGCCTTCAATCTTCAAAGAACGATGCTTGATGTACCTAAAATATTAGTCAACATAGAAAGAAATATGCACTGAAAATACCAGGAGAAATAATAGATTAATAAATATTATTTGTTATCATCAAAAATCATAAACTCGAAAGCACGAGTTGCAACAATCTTCCCCTTTTTGATGAAGTCAAATAATATTGGTTGACTTCATAAATTAAAAAAAATTATCCTAAACTCATCCTCACAAAAATAATTACATTAAAATTAAGGAATGCTTTCTTTTTTTTTATTATTATTATTCTTTTAAAAAAAACTATATAACAACCAAAATTAAAATAAAATACAATAAACAACAATACTTTCTCCCCCTTTGACATTATCAAAAAGAAGAGATAAAATAAAATATAAAAAAACAACATAATAACGAAATAAAAACATACAATTATAAAATAAGTTAAACATACAAGTCAGATAAAAAAAACATACAAAACACATAAACAAAACACACAAACAAACCTTAACATAGTTATACCTAATCATCACGCTCCTGTTCTGATGATTCAGAAACTAGGTTTGCCGAAGAGACTTTTTGCTTTTTATCTTTTCACCATATTACAAACGTTTTCTTTTTACTCTTTTCCTTTACAGGAAGAGTTTTTAAGTTGGGTCATTCACGCTTCAAATGTCAGAGTTTCCTACACCCAAAGCAAATTATGTCAGAACAAAACTTAATATTTTTAAAATTTTTACCTTTACTCCGCTTTTGTTGATGTTCATGCTTGTGCTTCAATAGACTTTAAAATTTATTTGTTATCAAGGTTATCTCCTTGCTTTCATCATCTGCTAAGCCATATTCATCTGTGTGTTTGGCTTTTAGCATAATAGTCTTCTCATCACCTGCATCCAAAAATCTTTGACTCACACTTTGCTCGTAGGCAATGAGTGAACCTATTAGATTGTCTATAGAATAAGCATATAAAATCGTTTTATTCACATATATCCATAACTTTGACATCGAATTAATCAAGTTAAGAACGTAGAATTTTACTAACCTTTTCAAAGTTTGAAAGTTCTCTACCTAAATCAAGCAATGACATCACAATTTGATTAAATCTAGTAAAAATGTTTAAGATAGTATCATATGGTTTCATGCTAAAAAGTTCATAATCATGCATTAGAATATTTAATTTAAAATGTTTGCCTTCACTAGTACCTTCATATGAAATGCATAATCTATCCCAAATTTCTTTTCCAATAGTACATGTAGAGATTCTCATGTAATCGTCATAATTTAATGCACAAAAAAAATAATTCAAATATTTAGAATTTAGTTGTGTATTGACTAGTTCTATTCTACTCCATTCATTAAAAGGATTATTAATTTTGACTCCATCTATCATACGTTAAGGTACAAAATAGCCAGTTTGAATCATATGCCACATTCGATAATCAATTGATTGCAAAAATGTTGACATGCGAGTTTTTCAAAAATTAAAAGAAATATTTTCAAATAAAGGGGGTCATGTAATACAATAGCCTTCTGCAATGTTACGATTTCCAAAATATGCCATGATCGATTTTTTCAAAGTTTTCTAAAACACTATTTTTGAAACCAGCTCTAATACACTTTGAAATTAACAAGATGCGCAAAGAGGGGGGCGAATTGGATGATTAAGAACATGTTTAATAAAAAGAAATATCTTTTTATGACTTTATGGGGAAGCGAATTTCATTCATATTAAAAAGATAGATAATTAAATTCATCTACACAATTAATCACAATAAAAATAAATGTGGAATTAAAGTGCAGAAAAAATAAAGGAAAGAACACACCAATTTATTTCTGTTACACCAGATCGTACAGTACGAAATAAATTCATACAATATGATGAACAGAAAAGTTAAAATATTTATGATCGTATTTTTCTCCCTCTATGTGTGTGCATGACTAATAAACTAACATATATCATTACAAGACTTGACTCAAAAAATAAAAATTACAGACTCATTTAATACGACCAATTCTATGCAATCTTGAGCCTTGAATCTTCAAAGAACGGTGCATGATGTATTAGAAATATTAGTCAATATAGAAAAAATAAGCACTGCAAATACCAGGAGAAATAAAAGATTAATAAATATTATTTATTATCATAAAAAATCATAAACTCAAAAGCTCGAGTTGCAACAATCTTCCCCTTTTTGATGAAGTCAAATAATATTGGTTGACTTTCTAAATTAAAAAAAAATTCTCCTAAACTCCCCCTCACTAAAAGAATTACATTAAAATTAGGAAAAGCTTTATTTTTTTATTATTATTCTTTTTTTAAAAACTAAATAATAACAAAAATTAAAATGAAATATAATAAACAACAATACTTTCTCATCATTTGACATTATCAAAAAGAAGAGATAAAATAAAATATAAAATAATAACATAATAACGAAATAAAAACATACCATTATAAAACAAGTTAAACATACAAGTCAAATAAAAAAACATACAAAAAACATAAACAAAACACATAAACAAACCTTAACATACTTATACCTCATCAACATGCTCCTGTTCTGATGATTCAGAAACTAGGTCTGCCCATGAGAATTTTTGCTTTTTATCTTTTCCCCATATTACAAACGGTTTGTTTTTACTCTTTTTCTTTGCAGGAAGAGTTTTTAAGTTGGGGCATTCACGCTTCAAATGTCCAGGTTTCCTGCACCCAAAGCAAATTATGTCAGAACAAAACTTAACATTTACATAATTTTTACCTTTACTCCGCTTTTGTTGATGTTCATGCTTGTGCTTCAATAGACTTTCAAATTTATTTGTTATCAATGTTATCTCTTTGCTTTCATCATCTGCTAAGCCATATTCATCTGTGTGTTTGGCTTTTAGCATAATAGTCTTCTCATCACATGCATCCAAAATCTTTAACTCACACTTTGCTCGTAGGCAATGAGTGAACCTATTAGATTGTCTATAGAATAAGCATTCAAATTTTTTGATTCACATATAGCCATTACTTTGGCATCAAATTTATCAAGTAAAGAACATTGAATTTTACTAACCTTTTCAAAGTTTGAAAGTTCTCTACCTAAATCATGCAATGACATCACAATTTGATTAAATCTAGTAAACATGTCTAAGATAGTCTCATATGGTTTCATGCTGAAAAGTTCATAATCACGCATTAGAATATTTAATTTAGAATGTTTGACTTCACTAGTACCTTCATATGAAATGCATAATCTAACCCAAATTTCTTTCCCAGTAGTACATGTAGAGATTATCATGCAATCGTTAGAATTTAATACACAGAAAAAACAATTCAAACATTTAGCATTTAGTTATGCTTTGACTAGTTCTATTTTACTCCATTCAGTAAAAAGAATATTAATTTTGACTCCATCTATCATACGTGAAGGTACAGAATAGCCAGTTTGAATTATATGCCACATTCGATAATCAATTGATTGCAAAAATGTTGACATACGAGTTTTCCAAAAAATAAAAGAAATGTTTTCAAATAAAGGAAGTCGTGTAATACAATAGCCTTCTGCAATGTTACGATTTCCAAAATATGCTATGATCAATTTTTTCAAGGTTTTCTAAAACACTATTTTTAAAACCAGCTCTAATACCAATTAAAATTTCTCTGATACCCATTTAAATTAACTAGATGCGCCAAGAGGGGGGTGAATTGGATGATTAAGAACTTCTTTAATGAAAAGAAATATCTTTTTATGACTTTATACAGAAGAAAATTTCATTCACATTAAAACGATAGATAATCAAATTCATCGACGTAATTAATCACAATAAAATTAAATGCGGAAATAAAGTGCAGAAAAAATAAAGGAAATAACACACCAATTTATAGTGGTTCGGTCAAACCATGACCTACGTCCACTCCCTAGAGACACCCTCCTAGTATTACACTAAACCTTTAGTGATTCTCCTTTATCCCCCACAACTAGACGGAGAAGCCCTTACAAAATTCTTTCCACCTTCCCCGGTGCGGCGGAGGAGCCGGGTCCTTTGACACCAACGAGATATTCTTCTTTCCAAAACTTCCTTCAAGAAGAACCTTGAATCCGATGGTACTGAGGTGCAAGCTCGCCAGAGGAATCGTGTGAAATCTCCTTCACACTCCCTTGAAATGCCTTCCAAGGATTTCTCCCTCTCTCAAACTTCACCCTTTCCTCTCTCCCTTTCAAGTTCTCTCTTCAAGTTTTCTACAAAAGAATGAAGACACAATGGCTGCCAAAGACTCTTACAAAGTCTTATGAGAGTGCTTAAATAAAGGGCTAAAAACCCTAAAAAAACTCAATTCAGGCGTCAAACATCATACCGTACGATCGCAAGATCGTCCAATACGATATGCAGAAATTGACCTGTTAGTACCGTACGATGTCCAGTTAGTACTGTACGAACAATTCAATAAATGGGCAGTTCGCCAAAATTGCCTCTGTTGATCGTACTGTATGATCCAGTTCGTACAGTACGATCAAGTAGTCAAAATTAAGCCATTTTGATTGAATAATCACAGGATTAAATTAGTCAATGTTCTAAACATCATACAGTACGATTAGGATCGTACAGTACGAGTCGAACAACTATTCAAATTCAAATCTTTGCCTAATTTAATGGACGACGAGCTTTCTAATTATAACAGAGCGTATAGTACAATGTGGTGATTGTACATTACGATTAGTTATATTCAAAAACAATATTTCCTGGAAAAATAAAATATTTTAATTTATTTCTGTTACATCAGATCGTACAGTACGATATAAATTTGTACAGTACGATGAACAAAAAAATTAAAATATTTATGATCGTTTTTTGCTCCTTCTATGTGTGTGCATGATTAGCAAACTAACATACATCATTACAAGACTTGACTCAAAAAATAAAAATTACAGACTCATTTAATACGACCAATTCTTTGCAATCTTGAGCCTTGAATCTTCAAAGAATGATGCATGATGTACCTGAAATATTAGTCAACATAGAAAGAAATATGCATTGCAAATACCAGAAGAAATAAAATATTAATAAAAATTATTTGTTATCATAAAAAATCATAAACTCAAAAGCTCGAGTTGCAAAAATCTTCCCCTTTTTTGTGAAGTCAAATAATATTGGTTGACTTTATAAATTAAAAAAAATTCTCCTAAACTCCCCCTCACTAAAAGAATTACATTAAAATTAGGGAAAGGTTTCTTTTTTTATTATTATTCTTTTTTTTAAAAAAAAACTAAATAACAACAAAAATTAAAATAAAATACAATAAAAACCAATACTTTCTACCCCTTAACATTATCAAAAAGAAGAGATAAAATAAAATATAAAATAACAACATAATAACGAAATAAATACATACAATTATAAAACAAGTTAAACATACAAGTCAGATAAAAAAAACATACAAAATGCATAAATAAAACACACAAATAAACCTTAACATACTTACACCTCATCATCATGCTCCTGTTCTAATGATTCAGAAATTAGGTTTGCCCATGAGACTTTTTAATTTTTATCTTTCCCCCATATTACAAATGGTTTGTTTTTACTCTTTTCCTTTGCAGGAAGAGTTCTTAAGTTGGGGAATTCACGCTTCAAATGTCCGGGTTTCCTACACACAAAGCAAATTATGTCAGAAAAAAACTTAACATTTACATAAATTTTACCTTTACTCCGCTTTTGTTGATGTTCATGCTTGTGCTTCAATAGACTTTCAAATTTATTTGTTATCAATGTTATCTCCTTTCTTTCATCATCTGTTAAGCCATATTCATCTGTGTGTTTGGCTTTTAGCATAATAGTCTTCTCATCACCTGCATCCAAAAATCTTTGACTCACACTTTGATCGTAGGCAAAGAATGAACCTATTATATTGTCTATAGAATAAGCATTCAAATCTTTTGATTCACATATAACCATAACTTTGGCATCAAATTTATCAAGTAAAGAACGTAGAATTTTACTAACCTTTTCAAAGTTTGAAAGTTATCTATCTAAATCATGTAATGACATCACAATTTGATTAAATCTAGTAAACGTGTCTAAGATAGTCTCATATGGTTTCATGCTGAAAAGTTCATAATCATGCATTAGAATATTTAATTTAGAATGTTTGACATCACTAGTACCTTTATATGAAATGCATAATCTATCCCAAATTTCTTTCCTAGTAGTACATGTAGAGATTCTCATGCAATCGTCAGAATTTAATGCACAGAAAAAACAATTCAAACATTTAGCATTTAGTTGTGGATTGACTAGTTCTATTCTACTCCATTCAGTAAAAGGAATATTAATTTTGACTCCATCTATCATACGTGAAGGTACATAATAGCCAGTTTGAATCATATGCCACATTCGATAATCAATTGATTGCAAAAATATTGACATGCAAGTTTTCCAAAAATTAAAAGAAATATTTTCAAATAAAGGAGGTCGTGCAATACAATAGCCTTCCGCATTGTTACGATTTCCAAAATATGCCATGATCAATTTTTTCAAGCTTTTCTAAAACACTATTTTTGAAACCCGCTCTGATTCCAATTGAAATTTCTCTGATACCATTTGAAATTAACTAGATGAGCCAAGAGGGGCGAGAATTGGATGATTAAGAACTTCTTTAATGAAAAGAAATATCTTTTTATGACTTTATGTGGAAGCGAATTTCATTCACATTAAAAAGATTGATAATCAAATTCATCCACGCAATTAATCACAATAAAAATAAATGCAGAAATAAAGTGCAGAAAAAATAAAGGAAAGAACACACCAATTTATAGTGGTTTGGTCAAACCATGACCTACGTCCACTCCCTAGAGACACCCTCCTAGTATTACACTAAACCTTTAGTGATTCTCCTTTATCCCCTATAGCTAGGCGGAGAAGCCCTTACACAATCACTTTGACCTTCCCCGGTGCGGCGGAGGAGCCGGGTCCTTTGACACCAACGAGATATTCTTCTTCCCAAAACTTCCTTCAAGATGAACCTTGAATCCGATGGTACTGAGGTGCAAGCTCGCCGGAGGAATCGTGTGAAATCTCCTTCACACTCCCTTGAAACCCCTCCAAGGATTTCTCCCTCTCTCAAACTTCACCCTTTCCTATCTCTCCCTTTCAAGTCCTCTCTTCAAGTTTTCTCCAAAAAAATGAATACACAATGGCTGCCAAAGACTCTTATAAAGTCTTATGAGAGTGCTTAAATAGAGGGTTAAAAAACCCTAAAAAAAACTCAATTCGGGCGTCAAATATCATTCTGTACGATCGCAAGATCGTCCAGTATGATGTGCAAAAATTGACCTGTTAGTACTGTACGATGTCCAGTTAGTACTGTACGAATAGTTCAATAAATGGGTTGTTCGCCAAAATTGTCTTTGTTGATCGTACAGTACGATCAAGTTCGTACGGTACGATCAAGTTCGTACGATACGATCAAATCATCAAAATTAAGTCGTTTTGATTGAATAATCACATGATTAAATTAGTCAATGTTTTAAACATCATACAGTACGATTAGGATCGTACAGTACGAGTCGAACAACTTTTCTAATTCAAATCTTTGCTTAATTTAATGGACGATGAGCTTTCTAATTATAACAGAGCGTATTGTATGATGTGATGATTGTACAGTACGATTATTTATATTCAAAAATAATTTTTCCAGAAAAAAATAAAATATTTTAATTTATTTCTGTTACACCAGATCGTACATTACAACATAAATTCGTACAGTACGATGAACAGAAAATTCAAAATATTTATGATCATTTTTTGCTCCCTCTATGTGTGTGCATGATTAACAAACTAACATACATCATTACAAGACTTGACTCAAAAAATAAAAATTACAGACTCATTTAATACGGCCAATTCTTAGTAATCTTGAGCCTTGAATCTTCAAAGAACAATACATGATGTACCTGAAATATTAGTCAACATAGAAAGAAATATGCACTGCAAATACCAGGAGAAATAAAAGATTAATAAATATTATTTGTTATCATCAAACATCATAAACTCGAAAGCTCGAGTTGCAACAATCTTCCTCCTTTTGATGAAGTTAAATAATATTGGTTGATTTTGTAAATTAAAAAAAAAATCTCCTAAACTCTCCATCACTAAAAGAATTACATTAAAATTAGGGAAAGCTTTCTTTTTTTATTATTATTCTTTTTTTTAAAAAAAAATTAAATAACAACAAAAATTAAAATAAAATACAATAAACAACAATACTTTCTCCCACTTTGACATTATCAAAAAGAAGAGATAAAATAAAATATAAAATAACAACATAATTACGAAATAAAAACATACAATTATAAAACAAGTTAAACATACAAGTCACATGAAAAAAAAAACATACATAACACATAAACAAAACACACAAACAAATCTTAACATACTTATACCTTATGATTATGCTCCTGTTCTGATGATTTAGAAACTAGGTCTGCCCATGAGACTTTTTTCTTTTTATCTTTCCCCCATATTACAAACGGTTTGCTTTTACTTTTTTCCTTTGCAGGAAGAGTTTTTAAGTTGGGGCATTCACGCTTCAAATGTTCAGGTTTCCTACACCCAAAGCAAATTAAGTCAAAACAAAACTTAACATTTTCTTAATTTTTACCTTTACTCCACTTTTGTTGATGTTCATGCTTGTGCATCAATAGACTTTCAAATTTATTTGTTATCAATGTTATTTCCTTGCTTTCATCATCTACTAAGCCATATTCATCTGTGTGTTTTGCTTCTAGCATAATAGTCTTCTCATCACCTTTACTAAAAAATCTTTGAATCACACTTTGCTCGTAGGCAATGAGTGAACATATTAGATTGTCTATAGAATAAGCATTCAAATCTTTTGATACACATATAGCCATAACTTTGGCATCAAATTTATCAAGTAAAGAACGTAGAATTTTACTAACCTTTTCAAAGTTTGAAAGTCCTTTTCAAAGTTTGAAAGTTCTCTACCTAAATCATGCAATGACATCACAATTTGATTAAATCTAGTAAACACGTATAAGATAGTCTCATATGGTTTCATGCTGAAAAGTTCATAATCACGCATTAGAATATTTAATTTAGAATGTTTGACTTCACTAGTACCTTCATATTAAATGCATAATATATCTCAAATTTCTTTCCCAGTAGTACATGTAAAGATTCTCATGCAATCGTCAGAATTTAATGCATAGGAAAAATAATTCAAACATTTAGCATTTAGTTGTGGATTGACTAGTTCTATTCTACTCCATTCAGTAAAAGGAATATTAATTTTGACTCCATCTATCATACGTGAAGGTACACAATAGCCAGTTTGAATTATATGCCACATTCGATAATCAATTAATTGCAAAAATATTAACATGCGAGTTTCCAAAAAATAAAAGAAATATTTTCAAATAAAGGTGGTCGTGCAATACAATAGCCTTCCGCATTTTTACGATTTCAAAAATATGCCATGATCGATTTTTTCAAGGTTTTCTAAAACACTAGTTTTGAAACCTACTCTGATACCAATTGAAATTAACTATATGCACCAAGATGGGGGTGAATTGGATGATTAAGAACTTCTTTAATGAAAAGAAATATCTTTTTATGACTTTATGCGGAAGCAAATTTCATTCACATTAAAAAGATAGATAATCAAATTCATCCACACAATTAATCGCAATAAAAATAAATGCGGAAATAAAGTGCAAAAAAAATAAAGGAAAGAACACACCAATTTATAGTGGTTCGGTCAAACCATGACCTACGTACACTCCCTAGAGGCACCCTCCTAGTATTACACTAAACCTTTAGTGATTCTCCTTTATCTCCCACAGCTAGGCGGAGAAGCCCTTACATAATCATTTCCACCTTTCCCGGTGCGGAGGAGGAGCCGGGTCCTTTGACACCAACTTCCTTCAAGATGAACCTTGAATCCGATGGTACTGAGGTGCAAGCTCGCCAGAGGAATCATGTGAAATCTCCTTCACACTCCCTTGAAACCCCCTCCAAGGATCTCTCAAACTTCACCCTTTCCTCTCTCCCTTTCAAGTCATCTATTTAAGTTTTTTCCAAAAGAATGAAGACACAATGGCTGCCAAAGACTCTTAGAAAGTCTTATGAGAGTGCTTAAATAGAGGGCTAAAAAAACCCTAAAAAAAAACTCAATTCGGGCGTCAAATATCAAACCGTATGATCGCAAGATCGTCTAGTACGATGTGCAAAAATTGACCTGTTAGTACTGTACGATGTCCAGTTAGTACTGTACGAACAGTTCAATAAGTGGGCAGTTCGCCAAAATTGTCTCTGTTTATCGTACAGTACGAACCAATTCGTACGGTACGATCAAATCGTACAATACGATTAGTTATTTTCAAAAATAATTTTTCCAGGAAAAATAAAATATTTTAAGTAATTTCTGTTACACAAGATCGTACAGTACGATATAAATTCGTACAGTACGATGAAAAAAAAAAGTTAAAATATTTATAATCATTTTTTGCTCCCTCTGTGTGTGTGCATGATTAACAAACTAACATACATCATTACAAGACTTGACTCAATAAATGAAAATTACAAACTCATTTAATACGACCAATTCTATGCTATCTTAAGCTTTGAATCTTCAAAGAACGATGCATGATGTACCTGAAATATTAGTCAACATAGAAAGAAATGTGCACTGCAAATACCATGAGAAATAAAAGATTAATAAATATTATTTGTTATCATCAAAAATCATAAACTCGAAAACTCGACTTGCAACATGATCCATATTGTACTATAAGATCTAGTTGAAATATATTTAATGAGTGGTGATTCAAGCTATTGAATCACGCCTTTTATCCCTCTCCAAATATTCACCTCTTCACTCTCAATCCGTCTTCTTTTCAAATGGACAGCAGAAAGCATTCCACGGCTATTATAGGTAGCACTTTTAGATGTCTTGTAGATCCTCAATTTCATGAACCTATTAACAAAGAAGCCTACGACATGTACAAGGCTGCGTGGATAACTCCTTCGAAAGTAATCAATCGGGAAGTTCTTAACTTCAATGTATTGAATCTCTTTGTTGGCACCACACTCCAGTTTATTCTGATCTTATCCTTCCCCTTTATTTTAGAATCGTTCTTTGAGTTCTTTTCCTTTCTTAGAGTTAATAGTGAGGGCACATCACTTCAATCTTTTGTTTGAAGAAGATCTGTGGAGATTATATATGAATATTTTGATCAAAACCTACATCTTTCTACTACTAGTCTCAATGCTCACTCCATAGCCTTTCTACTTGACTATGACTTGATCGAAGCAAACTTTAGTCTCAGGGATACTCCATTGAACAATCACACTCCTTTAGTTTGCACCCTTGTTCAAGATCATTCAACATATCCTTTGAAACACAATCATTCCTAAATCATGTGACAAGGTCAACATCACACCGCTTCTATCCCTTGTTGCATATTTAATTATGTCTGAAACTGACTTCAATGAAACACAACTGATTGTCTGCTACATTGAAAACTCGACAGGTATTAGAGATCTTAGGAATAAATGCAAGCAAAATGTAGCACTAGGACACCTCATAGTCTTTGTCATGGAATCAAAGTACGACGTACAATATCCTGCACCACCCGATCATCTCCCAATCTTCTACTCCAATAGCGCTTTTCATGTACTCCATAGTGATAAACACCTCCAGGGTCATTATGCGGTGGATCCCGAGCCAAAGGAGGCAAGGTAAGTTCCAGCAGTAGGCCCAACACTAGCTCGTACTCACCACTAACGGAACTATGACTCAAAAGTGGATTCTTGACCGCCTAGAGTTGTAATTAAAATATACTAGAATTCAAGAGTTTTATCTTCCTATTTCTCATTTTTTATTTTTAACTTTATCATAATGTTTGCTTGAACTATAATAATTTCCTCTAGCATAATATAAATGAATTGACTCAAGAATAAACCCAAACTCATAGAACTAAACTTGCATTTGAGCTCAAATAGTATTATTTAATCAAGCTTAAGCTCAAATTAGAAGAAATAAAGCTCAGTTCTATTCTCATTCATAGTTTCAGTTTTATAAACGTATCCATGTTTTTTTCACGGGTGATCAAATGTTATCGAAGGATTTATTCCCCGTTGCCTCGAATATATTCTATTGATTATTCGTCTTAGATCTAGGTACAATTCCAACGTAAATAAATCTGTCCAAAAAATACTCAAGTAATTATTGGGGTTCCTTTTTGGTAAATAGTATTTTATTCAAATAATTTAAAAAAAAAATTAAAATAAATAATATATTATGATATCAAATGTCTTCTTCATTATAAGATAAAAAACTCAAGCTGGCTCCAGATAAGCCTGAAGGAAATAAACCCTTAAATTATTTAGTTAATTTAAAGATTTAAAGGATTATTTAGTCTCCTTTCCTCGAAGAATAATGAATGTCTCAGAATGCTGGACTTTTCCTGACCTTCAACAATCAACGTTAATAGTAATGCATGCTAAATAGTGACATCTAATTTCCATTGATGTATATCAGATGCCTTCACATCACCCGACCTTTCCAACAATAAAAGATTGGTGGATTATGGCTGCTTGATATTAACTAAACTCTAATGTTCCTCATCGATTATCTCTTGCTCAGGGCATGGAATGTTGTCAAGTATCTGTTAGTCCTCAACGTGCGATTCAAGCCTTTCATTTGACCACTCTTTCTACAAGAACAACTTACTTAGACCACTCGATATCACCAGGCCTTCATTTGTTCCTTACCAATCATTGTCAAATATATATAAAAGAGCAACACCTAACGTCCATATGCCAACATCTTATGAAAACCTTCTTGATATTCCGATCTCCATTGATTTGACGAGTAACCAAACAGGCCGCTAAACATCACCTGACCTCCAATAATCCTTGTTGACGATTACACAATA
>NW_021536603.1:0-22687 GCF_001605985.2 Dendrobium catenatum | reverse complement strand
GAAATAAAGTGCAGAAAAAATAAAGGAAAGAACACACCAATTTATAGTGGTTCGGTCAAACCATGACCCACGCCCACTCCCCGGAGGCACCCTCCTAGTATTATACTAAACCTTTAGTGATTCTCCTTTAGCCCCCACAGCTAGGCGGAGAAGCCCTTACACAATCATTTCCTCCTTCCTCGACGCCCACTCCCCGGAGGCACCCTCCTAGTATTATACTAAACCTTTAGTGATTCTCCTTTAGCCCCCACAGCTAGGCGGAGAAGCCCTTACACAATCATTTCCTCCTTCCTCGTTACGGCGGAGGAGCCGGGTCCTTTGACACCAACGAGATCTTATTCTTCCCAAAACTTTCTTCAAGACGAACCTTGAATCCGATGGTACTGAGGTGCAAGCTTTCCTGAGGAACCGTGTGAAATCTCCTTCACACTCCCTTTAAACCCCCTCCAAGGATTTCTCCCTCTCTCAAACTTCACTCTTTCCTCTCTCCATTTCAAGTCCTCTCTTCAAGTTTTCTCGAAAAGAATGAAGACACAATGGCTGCCAAAGACTCTTACAAAGTCTTATGAGAGTGCTTAAATAGAGGGCTAAAAAAACCCTAAAAAAAACTCAATTAGGGCGTCAAATATCATACCGTACAATCGCAAGATCGTCCGGTACGATGTGACGAAATTGACCTGTTAGTACTGTATGATGTCCAGATAGTACTGTACGAACAGTTTAATAAATGGGCAGTTCGCCAAAATTGTCTCTGTTGATCGTACAGTACTATGCTATTCGTACGGTACTATCAAATCATCAAAATTAAGCCGTTTTGATTGAATAATCAAAGGATTAAATTAATCAATGTTTTAAACATCGTACAATATGATGAGGATCGTATAGTACGAGTCGAACAACTTTTCAAATTCAAATCTTTGCCTAATTTAATGGACGGCGAGCTTTCTAATTATATCAGAGCGTGCAGTACGATGTGGTGATCGTACAATACGATTTGTTATATTCAAAAATAATTTTTTTAGGAAAAAAATATATTTTAATTTATTTCTGTTACACCAGATCGTACAATACAAAATAAATTCATACAGTACGATGAACAAAAAAGTTAAAATATTTATTATCATTTTTTGCTCCCTCTGTGTGTGTGCATGGTCAACAAACTAATATACATCATTACAAGACTTGACTCAATAAATGAAAATTAAAGACTCATTTAATACGACCAATTCTATGCAATCTTGATCCTTGAATCTTCAAAGAACGGTGCATGATGTACCTGAAATATTAGTCAACATAGAAAGAAATATGCACTGCAAATACCAGGAGAAATAAAAGATTGATAAATATTATTTGTTATCATCAAAAATCATAAACTCGAAAGCTCGAGTTGCACATTGATCCATATTGTACTATAAGATCTAGTTGAAATATATTTAATGAGTGGTGATTCAAGCTATTCAATCACGCCTTTTATCCTTCTCCAAATCTTCACCTCTTCACTCTCAATCTGTCTTCTTTTCAAATGGCCAGCAGAAAGCATTCCACGGCTATTATAGGTAGCACTTTTAGATGTCTTGTAGATCCTCGATTTCATGAACCTATTGACAAAGAAGCCTACGACATGTACAAGGCTGCGTGGATAACTCCTTCGAAAGTAATCAATCGGGAAGTTCTTAACTTCCATGTATTGAATCTCTTTGTTGGCACCACACTCCAGTTTACTCTGATCTTAGCCTTCCCCTTTATTTTAGAATCGTTCTTTGAGTTCTTTGCCTTTCTTAGAGTTAATAGTGAGGGCACATCACTTCAATCTTTTGTTTGAAGAAGATCTGTGGAGATTATATATGAATATTTTGATCAAATCCTACATCTTTCTACTACTAGCCTCAATGCTCACTCCATAGCCTTTCTACTTGACTATGAATTGACCGAAGCAAACTTTACTCTCAGGGATACTCCATTGAACAATCACACTCCTTTAGTTTGCACCCTTGTTCAAGATAATTCAACATATCCATTGAAACACAATCATTCCTAAAGCATGTGACAGGGTCAACATCACATTGCTTCTATCCCTTGTCGCATATTTAATTATGTCTGAAACTGACTTCAAAGAAACACAACTGATTGTCTGCTACATTGAAAACTTGACAAGTATTAGAGATCTCAAGAATAAATGCAAGCAAAATGTAGCACTAGGACACCTCATAGTCTTTGTCATGGAATCAAAGTACGACATACAACATCCTGCACCACCCGATCATCTCCCAATCTTCTACTCCAATAGCTCTTTTCATGTACTCCATAGTGATAAACGCCTCCATGGTCATTATGTGGTGGATCCCGAGCCAAAGGAGGCAGGGTAAGTTCCAGTAGTAGGCCCAGCTCTAGCTCGTACTCACCACTCACGGGACTACGACTCAAAAGTGGATCGTCTTGACCGCCTAGAGTTGTAATTAAAATATACTAGAATTCAAGAGTTTGATCTTCCTATTTCTCATTTTTTATTTATAACTTTATTATAATGCTTGCTTGAACTATAATAATTTCCTCTAGCATATTATAAATGAACTGACTCGTGAATAAACCCAAACTCATAGAACTAAACTTGCATTTGAGCTCAAATAGTATTATTTAATCAAGCTTAAGCTCAAATTAGAAGAAATAAAGCTCAGTTCTATACTCATTCATAGTTTCAGTTTTATAAACGTATCCATGTTTTTTTCACGGGTGATTAAATGTTATCGAAGGATTTATTCCCAGTTGCCTCGAATATATTCTATTGATTATTCGTCTTAGATCAAGCTACAATTCCAACGACAATAAATCTGTCCAAAAAAACTCAAGTAATTATTGGGGTTCTTTTTTGGTGAATAGTAGTTTATTCAAATAATTAAAAAAAAAATTAAAATAAATAATATATTATGATATCAAATGTCTTCTTCATTACAAGATAAAAAAACTCAAGCAGGCTCCAGAAAAGCCTAAAACAACTAAACCCTTAAATTATTTAGTTAATTTAAAGATTTAAAGGATTATTTAGTCTCCTTTCCTCGAAGAATAATGAATGTCTCAGAATGCTGGACTTTTCCTGACCTTCAACAATAAAAGATTGGTGGATTTTGGCTGCTTGATATTAACTAAACTCTAATGTACCTCATCGATTATCTCTTGCTCAGGGCATGGAATGTTGTCAAGTATCTGTTAGTCCTCAACGTGCGATTCAAGCCTTTCATTTGACCACTCTTTCTACAAGAACAACTTACTTAGACCACTCGATATCACCAGGCCTTCATTTGTTCCTTATCAATCATTGTCAAATATATATAAAAGAGTAACACCTAACGTCCATATGGCAACATCTTATGAAAACCTTCTTGATATTCCGATCTCCATTGATTTGACGAGTAACCAAACAGGCCGCTAAACATCACCTGACCTCCAATAATCCTTGTTGACGATTACACAATACCTGTTCCTAGTATTATCTTTTTTTTTTTGTGAAACTTCATTAATTTTAGTCAGAATGCTTGATTTTTTATCTAAAAGGTTAGAGATTTCAGTCCAATTGTTGATTTTCTTTATAAAAAATAAATATGAATTCACTTTAAGAACTAAATCAATCTATAATTAGTCTTCTAAATTTTTATTAGTAATTGATCTTATACCTACCAATTTTTTAGTTAAGGTTATATCCTAATTTTATTAGATAAACCTTTGAATAAATTTTTATATTTGAAAAAAAAAATCTCCCCAAATTTTGTTCGAGTAAATGGAGACAGAGCTCGAATGCACTGAAATTTAAGTCAACTTACATGTCTAAGTCAAAGGACCCATAAGTAATAGTAGTTAACTCTCGTTAGGTTCATTACACCAAAAAATATATAAATATGACAGATTAGCTAATTTCCTTTTAATAGTTAAGAGGGGATTTTATTAATTAAGCTTAGGTCTTATGTTCAATCTATTCAACACATAATAAGCTTTATTTGCTACTTCTACCCTAAACTAATTAGATATCTTTTACCCATTTAACATAGATATTGTAGCTTCAATTAGCTTTTTTATTTCTCCTCTCTACTTCTCTAATTTGTTGTGATGTCCTAGGGAATAATATTGCGCAATATCCCTATCTTTTGATAAAAGATTCCATTTTTTTAACTCCCCACGATGGTTAATATGCATAATGAATATAGTGCAACCTATCTTCCTTTGTATTCATCTATAAATATTTTCAATCTTTTATGCCAAAAATCTAACACAAAAAACTTAGTGTAGTCATAAACTATAGTAAAGGCAAAATAATCTCTCCCAACTTAATGATGTTAATTTCTCAAAATAAGTCCACATATAACATATTTAGTGTTCTAGAAGTCACTACATCCTTGATGGAATAAAATGATGACCTGTCCTATTTTGCTAAAAAGAATGCATCACACAAATGATCATTATTGAATTCGAGTTTTAATACGCCACTGATTCTAATTTTTTTTTTTTGAAAACATATAAAAACTACAAGATGAGATAATGGCTTGCTTGGTTACCATAACATACAACTCTAATCAATTCACAACAGTATTAAACAATATACATATAATCATTCAATCCAAAGCAGTATAAACATATAACTATTAAAATATAAAATTGTCAATATGTATTGTGTTCTTTCACATGAGCAATATAATTTAGTACAAGCAGCATATCTAAAAATCAATGATTAGTGGCCATATAAAGGATAGTAGGTTCTGTCACATAACAACTATAAATTTAGTGCATAGTTTAACCTGTTTTGACTCGATCAGATTCATGGTGATCCATTAAATTTAGGTATTTAATCCATTCTACATGTGTCTTTGAATATTTTTGTATGCATGTGAAACTTTGTATATGTTCTAAAGTGGGTTTCAGTGGTTTATTTGCAGGTTGAAAACAATTGAAAATTTTCCAGTGGAGCACTATAGAACAGGGTTGACAATGCCCTAACACTGAGTTCTCTGAAACTTTAAAATAAAATTTTGCATGATTACGCTAGAGGTGGAGCTATGGCCGGTGTCACGCACTCGACCTAAATTCTTCATTTAAATATCAAATTACACTAAATTACAATAAATCAAACTCTGTTCATTTTAAGAGGATTGTCAGCTTGTAAGAGAGATGAATTTCTAGAAAGATAAAACCAAATTTGGGTGAGCTCAATTCTTAATGTTGCTCGAACTAAGGAAGGTTATAATTTTGCCTATGTCAATTTGGAAAGATGAGAAAATTTATAAATTTTTTTAATTAAATTTATATTTTCATAGTAAAAAAAATAAAGATGACTTTACTCCTATAAAACTTCTATCATGTAACTTCGTGTATGTTAAAAAATCATTGATTCAGGATATTTAGGTGTTTTTCTAGAAATTTCACACCAAGATTTTGAGAATTATGCTATATTATTATTTTTAAATAATTTTGATTATTAAAAATAATGCTATAATATAATAAAGATTTGAAATAGTATTATGAACAATATCTTATAATTTAGTTATATTCTAAAATAACGAATTTTGGCCCCTTTAGTATATTCAATTGCCTCCCATTATAACATTTCATTAAAATTATATTTTAATGACTATACTATGATGAATTATGTGCTTATCTTATTGAATTTGATGACACTGAGGATATCTGATTTGAATGGAGGAAGTCCTATTTAGGTGCTAAATGGACATTCTGGTGCAATATGCACACTTTGTCTTTTTTCATGCATAAGAGTCAAAATTTTCTAAATTCTATATGTTGGGAGGCATAAGGGTCACAATTCTATGATTCCATTTGTTGGGAGGCATAAAGTTTAGAATTCTTTGAATGATGCATAAAGGGAGGCATAAGAATGCAAGGAGGATTTGTTACATTTTCTTATTTATTCATTTACTTTATCAACATTGTTGTTTAAATTTCTTATGACTAAAATTACTATTCCTCTAAGAATAATAATCTATTTTATTTCTTTTTTTTATTTAAAATTAATAAGAAATATTTTATCAACAATATTTACTTCTTGGCATTGACGTATTATTTACTAACATGGTAGGACCTATACCATTTTTTTTGGCTTATTAGGTTGGGTTTGACAAGCCTTCAAGTAAAAAAAATATAGTTTTTGAAGTTGATTATAAAATAGAGTTATATGATTTAGTATCTAAGTCAAGTGGGATAGTTTTAGGCATTCATTCCTATTTATTTTCTTATGCATCTATGTTTAGTTATATCTTATATGCGATTATAGATATGCCAGAACAAGATATGATAGATGGACAGAGTGCCATCCAGGTAGCACCAATATATAGTACAACTCCTATGATTAGCTTAGATACTATTCCATAGTTTGCCATCGGGGTCACCCAGTTGATGGGTGAGGCACATATCAGAGTTCCTACATTCTGATCTAATAATGTAGACCATCATCTAATGATGTTTAAAAGATTGAAGCCTCTACAATTTGAGGGTGTTGTTTAGCCCATAGCAGTAGATGATTGGTTGATGAGTTTGGAGAATACATTTGAAGGCATAAAGTGTTCTCCTAAGAGGAAGGTTGATTTGGTAGTTTTTCTATTAGAAGGATATGCAGAGAGCTGGTGGATAGGCTAGTAGGAGGACAAATTTTAGGTGAGAATGAATTCTTTAATTGGATGGGAGGAATTCATTGATGTCCCTTGATCATGGTTTGTACCGTCTTTAGCACAACACTAAATGTGAGAGACTTTTTTAAGATTGGTTCAAGGGAGTAGGACTATCTTGTAGTATGAGATAGAGTTTACTACTATATGGGATTTTACTATGGGTGCATATAAATTATGTTTATGCCTTGGGTTGAAATATGCTTAAATTTTGTCTGATATGTATTACCAACAATATAATAAAGTGCACATGTCAATCAATTAATAAAGTGATTGAGAGAGTGTTAATCTATTGAAGAAGTATTCTGTTAACATGCAAAGGTACTATACTTCATATGACAATTATAATATTTATTCTACTTAACATAAATAAAGGTTGAGATTTTATCTGTGTTGTAGAATACAAATAAAAAAGATAAGATACCAGTCAATTAAATATTTAGAACTATATAAGTGTAAATAATGTGTTATTTTATGTGTTATATTTTTAATGAAAATATGTCATTTTAGTTGTATTATACAAGAAAATATAGAAAAGGTATAAAATTTTAAGTTTCATATAGCACTACGACATCCTAAAAAATAACGCTGTAATGCCATCATGGACACTACTCGAGCACCATAATGTTGACATTATAGTGCCAACATCTTAGTTGGATAGCACCATAGAGTCAAAAGTTTAGCTTTGTAGTGTCATATACTCTATCGTCAAGCGCCTCAACATCAAACTATACAGCGCCCAAATTTCTCATTCGGCGTCACAACATTTGAGAGTCAGCAGCACTGCTATATAGAAGTTATAACTTCCATGGAAATAATATGTCAGTAAAATAACATGACTATTCATGACTTAACAGATCCACATCAGTAAGCACCGCAGTGGAACATCTGACTATGGATTTCATATATTTTGTTGATTGTGGAACTTATGCATTATTATTTGTTTAAAGAACTATTTATGGTTATTATGGAATGTATAAATATATATGTTGATTGTTTATTGTGTATTATTATTTCATATGAATTGATCTTTTGATTTTGGAACATTAAAAGTATATTATACATATTTTGAACTATGTGTAGGTAATTGTGGAAATTGTTGTAAATAGAGGGGTGCTGTTAATTATTTTACAAATGCTACAAGTTTTCAGTGGCTAACCGAGAGTTTAGCTGTCAGTCACTTCAATATCAAACGGCTTGAAATTTCCACCATATTTTTTTTTTCATTGATAATAACCATCGGCTAATTGGTTGATTACACATCAAAAATATTGGTGGTTTGTACCCCTAGTAATACCGCTTATAATAAACTGGTGGGCCCTAGTGATTTTTTCCCCATAATGTTTTAACGATTTACATACAATTTTGGGTTCATTAATTTTTTGTTGTTTGAGCTGCCAAAAAACTATTAGAAATTTTTACCACTAAAAATTGAAAATTGGTCGCTGGTTTTCATTTTCTATGCGGTTTATTCTAACGGCTTATAAATTGCCGAAAAATTGCCTAAAATTTTGCAAACCGCCAAAAATTACCACCAGTATTGGACAATTTTCCTGTGGTGCTAAACCTTTACCAAATAACTAAAATCAAACCAAAAATTGATTCTTATCATACATATATATAGTTTAGTAAACCAAACCTCATTAAGTATGAAATGAAGTATCATGTCACTCAGTCATTCAAAATAAAAGTTCTTACTTGTTAAACTTTATGGTTATTGTTGGCCTTTTTCATAATACATGTTATACACTCTTGGCATCATTGAAGTAGTTATTTTCATTCCTGGAATAACAAACTCCATCTTACTACCATTAAAATATCTGATCATCCCTATTCATAGATCTTTATCTGTGTGATCTCGATCCTAGAGTCCTTTATCCTCTAGTGTGCCTAGGATTTCCTACTCTAGAATAAGTTCTTCCTCCAAATTATCTCTGAGGAAAACTTTCTACCTTGGGTCCTTGTTATCCATTAAAATTTTTTTTCACAACTAATAGGTAACACTAACTAGAATGTCTTCTCCCATAACGAATACGCTCATGTGGACAAAGTTTCTTGTTGCCACACTAGATTTTCTATAAAGTTTTATTTTAGGTTCCTTTAGTCAAAATTGCATAGAATTGCATTATACCTTCCTAAAGGATAAACTAATGTCTTAATATCGATTTAAGGAGAAAAACCTTTAATTTATTTTTGTGATTAAACATAACATAAGGAATATTCAGTTCATTCTTAAAAATAAATGGAATGTTCACTTATCATTTCAATCATAAAACTAAACATATGAATTTTTTTTAATAAACAAAACTTTGTAAGGAATATCCAATTCATCCCTAAGGATAAAAGTAATATTAGCTTATCATTTCAATCATGAAACTAAATTAATGAATTTACTTTCATTATCAAACTATATAAGGAATATTCAATTCATTCCAAAAGATAAAAATAATATTCACTTTTTATTTAATCATGATACTAAATTTAAATATTTATTTTAATAAACAAATATATAAGAAATATTTAATATTTTTTTTTTTTTTTTTTTGAAAAAATGTATAGAGCATTAAATTGAAAAATATAAGCTATTACAAAGTAGAAAGAAACTACTAGACACTCCTTTCAAAACAAAGCAAAAGGAGCCCTTATTAAAGAGCAATTTAAGCATAATGTAAATATTAGAAAAATAGGAAATATCATAATGAAAATATGACCCTCTACTTATCATTTTAAATCAATTGAGGTGGAGGGGATACCAAGGATAAAATAACCAAAATGGTTGATTGGTATCCCAGAATTCATAATTAAGTAAAAACTAAGAGATAGAAAGATACTTAAATTCTATTATTCTAGTTCCTTTTTTCAAATACCAACCTATACTTTAAATAAATCTAGAAAAAACAAGAATGCTAAACAAAATAATATAAATAAAAAGTAAGCAAGAGTAATCTACCAAGAAATAAAATATGTTCTTGACACCTCCACAAGTTCTATCCTTTTCAAGCTTCTCCACCTTCAACCAATCAACAAACCAGTCTTGAGCTTCAATTTCACCAATCATTTCATGAGATAAATAATGAAGTGGCTCTAATACTACCACCAAGAATGCCCAATTTCTTACCTCTAAGGCTCCCTTTAATAGGACCAAACAAATTTGAATCTTTGATAAACTTTTTCTTCTCACGAAACGATTTGGAAGGGAGTTGAAATTTTCTCTGGCGGTTGAAGAAAAAATCTATTCCAACCAAGGTGTTTTTATGTCACAGAAAATTGGTTAACTTTGAGGGGTGTCTGAGAGGTTGTTTGAATATAGAGGATGTGCAACATGTGGCTGTTCGGTGTGGGTTCCTTCTCAAGGTTCTGTTTATTCTTTCTAAATGGGGTTCTCATTTTTCTGGTCTCATTTACTTTGAGAACTTTTAAAGTTTCTTCAGCATTGTTTTGTTCATCATCCTTTCATGGGTAATCTATACTGTTATGTAGTTTTCTTATATTGGCAGAGCAGAAAAAGGGTTATTCACGGTGGAGTGAAGGATTTTGTTTCTCATTTGGCTGCTGAGGCAGTCAATTTTGTTTATGGTTCATTTAAATCTTATCGTATTTGGGAGAGATGGGATGTCAATCAGCTTGTAAGGCTGTCTCACATTTCTTAGCAACCCCCTCCTCCTGGATGGATTAAAGTTAAATTAGATGCTTTGTTAACTTATTCCAACATGGCTGCCTATTGAGGTGTGTTCAGAGACTATAAAGGAATGTTTTTAAGTGCGTTCGGAATGCGCTCAAGTTGATGTACTTTCGGTGTCTTCTTTTAGCAAGTTTATTCAAGAATGGATGTATGATTGTATTGGCATTATAATTGATGGTGATAACTTGAATGTTATCAAATTCTTTCAGAATTTTATGGATAAGGTGAGATTTGAGGTGGAGGGATTTGATCCAAAGGACTTCCTCTTCCATAGAGACTTCAACCAAGTTATTTTTCAGCATTTAAAGAGAGATTGTAATAAAGTAGCTGACATGTGTGCTAGGTTGGCTCTTTTTAGTGACTTTTTTTGGGATGATCTCAATTGTAATAAGATTCCTCCTTCATTTTAGCATTAGTGAAGGGGGAATTTAGTTGCTTGAAGCTTTCTTTTGATAAATTTTCCTTGGCAGTTTTATCAAAAAGAAAAAAAAAAGGTAACCTTGTGAACCCTTCACACTCTACTTACAAGAAATCTCTCTCAAACACTCTCTCACACTCTCTCCTTCAATTGCCCTTGAAAATCACGCATATAATACTTTTAATGTCAGTCTTTAATGTACCTTTTACGCAAAAGACACATAAAACCGTCCAGAAAACTAAAGTTTTCAATTTTGGGCGTACACGATCGTACAGTATGATGGTATGTTCATACATACTAATATTTCAAATACTGTTGCGTACGAACCTATTATGAATTGGTATTAAATCATTTTGTATGCGATCATCATCCGGTACGAATGAAGTTTGTCCGGGATGAACAATATGAAAATTTTCAAATCTCATCTATATGAAATGTTATGACGAAATGATTGAGAACAGACCCTAGACGTTCTTCCTTGTAAAAAACTGGGATCATCCCATATGATTCGTACTTAGAAAAAAATTTTAATGCTATAATGGACCCGAGACGTTCATCATTGTATAAAACTGGATCGTCTCGTACGATCCACACTTAGAAAAAAAATTTGGTGCGAGAACGGACTGAGACGTTCGTCCTTGTATGAAACTAGGATTGCCTCGTACGATCCATATTAAAAAAATATTTGCATTTCTGTTCATTCGACTGCTCATCAGGAAAAATAACTAATCGAATCATCCCATACGAAGTGATATCGTACAATACAATCAGTTTAAAAATATGAATTTTAAACTCTACCCTGGTGTGTGTATGCTCGGTTACTCAATTATAATCACACTCTCTCAGACTCAATAAAATAGAAAGTATAGACTTTAATTATAATAAACTCTAAGCTGATATTGATTTGAAGTCTTCAATAATCCGGAGTATGATTTTCCTGAAATGTTAGTAAACACAAGAGCAAAATAATTCTTCCAAAATATGTTAGGAGAAATAATAATCAAATCAATAATATTTGGAATCATTAAAAACATACAAGTTGCAAGAATATCAAACATGCAGAACTAAGTAGCAACTATCTCAACACCAAATACTTGATGGATCATACGGGCTTGTAGGCACGTGAATAGCTGACTGCTATCCCAATCATGTGTTACAACACTAGTGTTATTCATATTTTTAAAAATCCAAATCAACACTTCCAGAGAAAACATTATAATTTTATCAGTGATCATTAAACTAAGGGACATATAGAACTGCATCATATAGCTACTAAAATCAACTAATAGGTATTTTACAAAACCTCTTAGCTATGAGATTTTCAATACACTTATGACTAGATTAGATGTTATTGATATTAATATTTAAGGATAATGAGGTAAGAATATAGAAGCAATCAACCTGTTTAGTTACTTAAGTCATTTATTTTCTTTACTGATTATTTGTATTTGGCTATTTTTGTTGGTGAATTGATTGTATGTGTTTATTTATAAAATTTACTCATGGTAGTTTTTTGGATCATTAAATAAAAACTAAATTTTTTCATATATTTTATTGTACGATTCTCATCGTATTGTACGATCTTAACAAATCTCCACATCACTAGTGTGCAGCACATCAAACAGGTTTGATTGAATCAATTATTAGTGATCGCACTATACGAACACCTACTTCATATTGTATAATACATGTTGCACAAACCATTGGACAAATTTAATTTGGTCAGTATGATATTTAATAATTTATCATGCTATGAGAACACCTATTTATACGGAATGATTGATTAGCTAAAGATCGTAAGGCTTACTCCTTGGGACAATCGATTTATCAAAGATTGTCTAGTATGATTCTTATCATACTTTATGATTGGACCAAACTTTTTTACTAGTCGTACTGGTTGAATTAACTTCTTCTGATACTATTGTATGATCCATATCGTACTATAAGATCTAGTTGAAATATATTTAATGAGTGGTGATTCAAGCTATTCAATCACGCCTTTTATCCTTCTCCAAATCTTCACCTCTTCACGCTCAGTCCATCTTCTTTTCAAATGGCTAGCAGAAAGCATTCTAGGGCTATTATAGGTACCACTTTTAGATGTCTTGTAGATCCTCGATTTCATGAAGCTATTGACAAAGAAGCCTACGACATGTACAAGGCTGCGTGGATAACTCCTTCCAAAGTAATCAATCGGGAAGTTCTTAACTTCCATGTATTGAATCTCTTTGTTGGCACCACACTCCAGTTTATTCTGATCTAAGCCTTCAATCATGCTTTGAGTTCTTTGCCTTTCTTAGAGTTAATAGTGAGGGAACATCACTTCAATCTTTTGTTTGAAGAAGATATGTGGAGATTATATATGAATATTTTGATCAAATCCTACATCTTTCTACTACTAGCCTCAATGCTCACTCCATAGCCTTTCTACTTGACTATGACTTGACCCAAGCAAACTTTACTCTCAAGGATACTCCATTGAACAATCACACTCCTTCAGTTTGCACCCTTGTTCAAGATAATTCAACATATCCTTTGAAACACAATCATTCCTAAAGCATGTGACAGGGCCAACATCACACCCCTTCTATCCCTTGTCGCATATTTAATTATGTCTGAAACTAACTTCAATGAAACACAACTGATGGTCTGCTACATTGAAAACTTGACAAGTATTAGAGATCTCAGGAATAAATGCAAGCAAAATGTAGCACTAGGACACCTCATAGTCTTTGTCATGGAATCAAAGTATGACATACAATATCCTGCACCATCCGATCATCTCCCAATCTTCTACTCCAGTAGCGCTTTTCATGTACTCCATAGTGATAAACACCTCCATGGTCATTATGTGGTGGATCCCGAGCCAAAGGAGGCATGGTAAGTTCCAGCAGTAGGCCCAGCACTAGCTCGTACTCACCACTAACGGGACTACGACTCAAAAATGGATTGTCTTGACCGCCTAGAGTTGTAATTAAAATATACTAGAATTCAAGAGTTTTATCTTCCTATTTCTCATTTTTTATTTTTTAACTTTATTATAATGCTTGCTTGGACTATAATAATTTCCTCTAGCATATTATAAATTAACTGACTCATGAATAAACCCAAACTCTTAGAACTAAACTTGCATTTGCAAAATAGTATTATTTATTCAAGCTTAAGCTCAAATTAGAAGAAATAAAGCTCAGTTCTATATTCATTCATAGTTTCAGTTTTATAAACGTATCCATGTTTTTTTCACGGGTGATTAAATGCTATCGAAGGATTCATTCCCAGTTGCCTCGAATATATTCTATTGATTATTCGTCTTAGATCTACGTACAATTCCAACGACAACAAATCTGTCCAAAAAATACTCAACTAATTATTGGGGTTGTCAAGTATCTGTTAGTCCTCAACGTACGATTCAAGCCTTTCATTAGACCATTCTTTCTACAAGAATAACCTAGTTAGACCACTCGATATCACCAGATCACCTTCATTTGTTCCTTATCAATCATTGTCAAATATATATAAAAGAGCAACACCTAACGTCCATATGCCTACTTCTTATGAAAACCTTCTTGATATTCCGATCTCCATTGATTTGACGAGTAACCAAACAGGCCGCTAAACATCACCTGACCTCCAATAATCCTTGTTGACGATTACACAATATCTGTTCCTAGTATTATTTATTTTTTTGTGAAACTGCTTTAATTTTAGTCAGAATGCTTGATTTTTTTATCTAAAAGGTTAGAAATTTCAGTCCAATTGTTGATTTTCTTAAGAAAAAATAAATATGAATTTACTTTAAGAACTAAATCAATCTATAATTAGTCTTTTAATTTTTTATTAGTAATTGATCTTATACCTACCTATGTTTTAGTTAAGTTTATATCCTAATTTTATTAGATAAACCTTTGAATAAATTTTTTTTTTTGAAAAAAAAATCTCCCCAAATTTTGTTCGAGTAAATGGAGACAGAGCTCGAATGCATTGAAATTTAAGTCAACTTACATGTCTAAGTCAAAGGACCCATAAGTAATAGTAGTTAACTCTCGTTAGGTTCATTACACCAAAAAATATGTAAATATGACAGATTAGCTAATTTCCTTTTAATAGTTAAGAGGGGATTTTATTAATCAAGCTTAGGTCTTATGTTCAATCTATTCAACACATAATAAGCTTTTTTCGCTACTTCTACCCTAAAATAATTAGATATATTTTACCCATTTAACATAGATATTGTAGCTTCAATTAGCTTTTTTATTTCTCCTCTCTACTGCTCTAATTTGTTGTGATGTCCTAGGGAATAATATTGCGCAATATCCCTATCTTTTGATAAAAGATTCCATTTTTTTTAACTCCCCACGATGGTTAATGTGCATAATGAATATAGTGCAACCTATCTTCCTTTGTATTCATCTATAAATATTTTCAATCTTTTATGCCAAAAATCTATCACAAAAAACTTAGTGTAGTCATAAACTATAGTAAAGGCAAAATAATCTCTCCCAACTTAATGATGTTAATTTCTCAAAATAAGTCCACATGTAACATATCTAGTGTTCTAGAAGTCACTAAATCCTTGATGTAATAAAATGATGACTTGTCCTATTTTGCTAACAAGAATACATTACACAAATGATCATTATTGAATTTATGTTTTGCTACCCATCTAACCAATTCTATGCGTATGATTCTCCACATGGTATTTATGCTAGAATGACACATTCTCCTGTTTCCGTAAACATGACCCATCTAATGTGGTTTTTAGTGAACAAACATCCTTAGACCCACCCATACTATTTGGATGTAGTATATAAATAGTGTTCATACATACACATTCTAAAGAAAAATTTTCTTTTCATTCAAAGAAAGCAAATTTTATTACAAAGAAATTTTATATCTAATCCCATATCATACAATTGGCTAATGCTCAATCTATTCTACTTCAATCCATCCACTAATATGAACTTTTTAATGATAAAATAATCTACCTTAGTGACAATACTTGATTTATTATTTTGCCTTGTGTTATTATCACCAAGGGAGCTGAAGAAACTATTAGCTAGAGGATTGCTTCCTTGACAAGAGATATAAAGGAGATGAGAAAGATTCAAAATGAGATGCACGCAGAGGTGCAATCATATCGAGCTAAAAATCTGAAGAAAAAAGAGCAAGAGCCTACACCTGAATTATAGGGCAGCGAGGATATGGAGTACGATTAGTGTTGTTAATATTTGTTGTTATTTGTTTGAAGAACTCTTTTAAGTATCAGAATTACATCATATAGTAACTTATTCATCCATGACGTTTAGGGTTCTCGGGCATCTCCTCTGCGACTGCTCCGTAATCTTCTTACTTCTTCTCTAATTCCTTGTTCTCTCTTGCAATTTTCGGTTGGATGGCTGTAAATCATGTGGGTGATCTTGGTTTTTTGGAGGGGAAGTTTAAATCGCATTCTTTCCGTGATGCCTTATCCGGGGATTATCTTTCTAAAAATTTTCCCGATCTTAAATTAACTTCTTTTCATGGTTTACCTTCTTTATGGATATCTGATGAAGAAATGAGGTCTTTAGATGTTCCTTTTGAGTATGCATTCAATGGAAAATTTTCTGGCCGGCGGCCGTCGTTGGATGCTATCCTAAAGTTCTTCTTTCAACTTAAGTTGTGTGGTGATTTTTCTATCACTTTGATGAATTCCAAGAATGTTTTGATAAAATTTTTGAATGATCTCGATTATTATTGCATTTTTTCGCACAATTCTTATTTTTTGGCAACTATTACATGAAGCTGGTTAAATGGACTCCTCTCTTTGACATTGACATTGATTCTCCTAATATACCCATTTGGGTATCTTTTTCCAATATCCGTCCGCATTTATTTACTCGTCAAATTTTATATGGCCTTGGCTCTTTGTTTGCCGGCCGTTGCGAACGGATAATGCTATGTCAAATGGTTTGAGGATCTCGATTTCTCGTGTGCTTGTGGAATTAGATGTCACTAAGAGGCATTCTAATCAAGTTTGGGTAGGTTCAGAATCTCTGGGGTTCATTCAACGTGTTGAATTTGAGGAGTATCATGCCTATTGTGATCACTGTAAGGTTCTCGAACACTCTAAAGTAGAATGTCACATTTTAAACCCTTCATTATTAGCTAATAATCCTGTGCCGAATGTGGCTGGCTTAGATAATGATGTGGGTGAAAGAAATGTTGTGGTTCCTATTGCTTTGAGTGAGATTCCATTAGTTAATGTTGATCTCTCTTTGAAGTGTTTATCCCAGCCGGTGGGAGTGTTAGTTTCTCCTGTGGCTGATGTTGATTTTGGCATTGCATCCCCATTAGTTGGAAATGAATCGTTAACCCTAACATCATAGGGGCAGTGGCTGTTGAGTCTTCTTTTAATGTGAATCATGATACTGTCGCTATTGACCCTTCTTCAAATGACCTTAATTTAGCTCCAAAAGGTGCTTTATTGGTGGATCAAGTGGTTAATAGTCTTCAAGATGTTGATGGCATTCTTTCTCCTTTTCTTAATTTGAAATATAAGAAGTTTAAAATGACAAATTTGAAGAAAAAAGAAGCAATAAAAGCTAAAAAGAAAATTACAATTCAACAGAGAATTCCAAAAATAACTTAAGAATATTTTTGATAAATATTCTATAAGCTTTTTCCAACTTCCAAAGTCAGAAATTGATGATATCATTATTCCAAACCTTTTGAGAATTTGCTTCAACTTCAAGTAATTATACACTTTGTTGTTGTCACCTGTATAATCATCAAGCATATTAATTGTGTTGCAAATTCAGTTTCATGGACTGTGTTTTGATTATTTGGAAAACACTCTTGCTTTTCTTCAACTGCCTGTTACTACTGACATTTCAGGAATCAAAGATCGGACGAAAATCAAAACCAGCTCAAGATTGGGAAGATTAGGGTTGAATCAGTTTGTATTTTTCTTTTTTCTTTCTTGAGTCAATTGTAATTTTTTGAAGTGACTGATGTTAAGTAACCCTACACACACACTTGAGAGATTTAGAACTTGTGTTTTCACTCACATCGTCCTGGACGATCGAGTTCAAAATAGAAGATCTAATCAGGATTTCTTAGTTAAGGCAACCGTAATTAACTTATCGGCCTGAACGTATGGTACGATCAAATTATCAAAATTAAGCCGTTTTGATTGAATAATCACAGGATTAAATTAATCAATGTTTTAAACATCATACAGTAGGATGAGGATCATAAAGTACGAGTCGAATAACTTTTTAAATTTAAATATTTGCCTAATTTATTGGACTGCGAGCTTTCTAATTATAACAGAGCGTACAGTACGATGTGATGATCGTACAGTACGATTAGTTATATTCAAAAATAATTTTTCGAGGAAAAATAAAATATTTTAATTTATTTCTGTTACACCAGATCGTACAGTACGAAATAAATTCGTACAGTACGATGAACAAAAAAGTTAAAATATTTATAATCATTTTTTGCTCCCTCTATGTGTGTGCATGATCAACAAACTAACATACATCATTACAAGACTTGACTCAATAAATGAAAATTACATACTCATTTAATATGACCAATTCTATGCAATCTTGAGCCTTGAATCTTCAAAGAACGGTGGCTGATGTACCTGAAATATTAGTCAATATAGAAAGAAATATGCACTGCAAATACCAAGAGAAATAAAAGATTAATAAATATTATTTGTTATCATCAAAAATCATAAACTCGAAAGCTCGAGTTGCAATAATCTCCCCCTTTTTGATGAGGTCAAATAATATCGGTTGAATTTGTAAATTAAAAAAAAATCTCCTAAACTCCCCATCACTTAAAGAATTACATTAAAATTAGGGAAAGCTTTCTTTTTTTTTAATTATTATTCTTTAAAAAAAAAACTAAATAACAACAAAAATTAAATTAAAATACAATAAACAACAATACTTTCTCCCCTTTTGACATTATCAAAAAGAAGAGATAATATAAAATATAAAATAATAATATAATAACAAAATAAAAACATATAATTATAAAATAAGTTAAACATACAAGTCAGATAAAATAAACATACAAAACACATAAACAAAACACACAAACAAACTTTAACATACTTATACCTCATCATCATGCTCCTGTTCTGATGATTCAGAAACTAGGTCTGCCCAAGAGACTTTTTACTTTTTATCTTTTTCCCATATTACAAACAGTTTGTTTTTACTATTTTCCTTTGCAGGAAGAGTTTTTAAGTTGGGGCATTCACGCTTCAAAATGTCCGGGTTTCTTACACCCCAAAGCAATTATGTCAGAAAAAACAAAACTTAAGCCATTTTTATAATTTTACTTTCTCCGCTTTTGTTGATGTCATGTTGTGCTTGTCAAATGACTTTCAAATTTATTTTTTATAATGTTATCTCCTTTGCTTTCATCATCCGTAAGCCATAGTTCATCTGTGGTGTTTGGCTTTGCATTAATAGTCTTTCTCATCACTGCATCCAAAAATCTTTGACTCACACTTGGCTCGTAGCAATAAGTGACCTATGAGTTGTTTAGAAAAGCATTCTCAAATCTTTTTGATTAAACATATAGCATAACTTTGGCATAAATTATAAAGTAAGAACGGTATGAAATTTTACTACTTTTCAAGTTTTAGAAGTTTTCTACCTAAATATCATGACATCCAAATTTGATTAAATCTAGTAAAACATGTCTAAATGTCTCTATGAATTCTGCTGAAAAGTCTATAATCAGATTAGAATATTTAATTAGAATTTTTTACTCACTAGTATTCATTATGAAATGCATAATCTATCCAAATTTCTTTCCCAGTATACATGTAGAGATTCTCATGCAATTTCAGAATTTATTGCACAGAAAAAAAATTCAAATATTTAGCTTAGTTTGCATTGACTGAGTTTTATTCTACTCCATTTAGTAAAGGAATATTAATTTTGATCATTCAATCCTTGAAGGACATAATATAGCAGTTTTGATCATCTATGCCCATTCATAATCAAGTGATTGCATTAAAATGTTACATGCCGAGTTTTTCCAAAAATTAAAAGAATAAATCTATGTCAAATAAAAGTGGTCGGTGGTGATACAATAGCCATTCCGCATGTTCGTAATATATTCAAAAATATGCATGATCGATTTTTAGTTTTCATAAAACACTATTTTTGAAACCATTGATACCAATTGATTTTCTTCTGATACAATTGAATTTGATTAGAAGCGGTCAGAGGGGGGTGAATTGGATGGTGAAGAACTTATTTAATGAAGAAATATATTTTTAGACTTTTATGCGGACAGCAAATTTATTCACATTATAAAGATTAGATAACAAATTCAATCCACGCAATTTCAATCAATTAAAATAAATGTAAGATAATAAGTGCGAAAAATAAAGGATAAGAAACACCGAATTATTAGTGGTTGGCAAACCAGACCTATGTCCGAACTCCTGGAGCACCCTCCTAGTATTACACTAACTTTAGTGAGTTCTCCATAGCCCCCACAGCTAGGCGGAGAGCACTTAACAATCATTTTCTCACCTTCGCCGTGTGCGAAGGAGGCGCTGTCCTTTGACACCACGAGATCTTCTTCTTCCAAAATTCCTTCAAAGATGAACTTGAATCCGATGGTACTGAGGTGCCAAGCTTCGCGTGAACCCATGTGAAATCTCCTTCAACTCCCTTGAAACCCCTCAAGGATTTCTCCTCTTCAACTTCACCTTTCTCTCTCCTTTCATTCCTTCTCTAAGTTCTCTCCAAAGAATGAAGAACCAATGGCGTCAAAGGACTTTATAGTCTTATGAGAGTGGCTTAAATTTAGGGCTAAAAAAACCATAAAAAAACTCTATTCGGGCGTCAAAATCATATACGTACGATCGAAGATTGTCCAATAAGACATGCAGAAATTGACCTGTTAGTAATGTACGATGTCCAGTGTAGTACTGACGAACAGTTCAATAAATGGGCCACTTCGCAAAATTGTCTCTGTTGATCGCTAAGTACGATTTTTCGTACCGGTGCGATAATATCAAAATTAAAGCGTTTTATTGAATAATTATAGATTAAATAATCAATGTTTTAAACATCGTACGTAGGATGAGGATCGTACAGTACGAGTCGAACAACTTTTCAAATCAAATCCTTTGCCTAATTAATGGACGACGAGCTTTATATTATAATAGAGCGTACAATTACGTTGTGGAATCGCTCAGTATGATTAGTTATATTAAAAAATAAATTTTCAGGAAAAATAAATATTTTAATTTATTTTCTGTTACCACAGATCGTACCACGAAAAAATTCATACATAACGATGAACAGAAGTTAAAATATTTATAATCGTTTTTTTGCTCCCTCTGTGTGTGTGCATGATCAACAATCTGAAACATACATCATTAAACTGACCTCATAATGAAAATTACAGGGAACTCATATTATACGACAATTCTTGCATCTTGAGCCATTAACTTTCAAAGAAGGTGTATGACCTGAAATATTGTCAAACATAGCAAGAGATATCACTTAAATACCAGGAGAAATAAAAGATTATAATATTATTTGTTATCTAAATCATAAATCGAAAGCTCGAGTTGAACACATTCCCCCTTTTTGATGAGGGTCAAAATAAATTTGGTTGACTTTAAAATTAAAAAAAATATCTCCTAAATCCCCGTTATAAAGTTAAAATTAGGGAAAGCTTTCTTTTTTTTTTTGTTATTATTCTTTCAAAAACTAAATACATAAAAATTTGAAATTAAAAATACAATAACAACAATACTATTCCCCCTTTGACATTATAAAAAGAATATATAAATAAATATAAAATAATGATATAATAACGAAGAAAAAAAATGACAATTATAAACAAGTTAAACTACAAGTCAGAAAACACATCAAAACACATAAAAACACCCCAAACAAACTTAACATACTTATTAAACCTCATCATCATGCTCTATTTCTGGTGATATCCGAAACAGTTCATGAGCTTTTTATTCTTTTTATTTTTCTTCATATTACAAACGGTTTGTTTTTACTCTTTTTCCTTTGCAGGAAGAGTTTTTAAGTTTGGGCATTTTCACGCTTCAAATGTTCGGTTCCTACACCAAAGTAAATTATTCAGAAACAAGACTAACATTTTTATAAATTTTACCTTTACTCTACTTTTGTTGATGTTTCATGCTGTGCTTTCAATAGACTTTCAAATTTATTACGTATCAAATGTTATCTCCTTGCTTTCCATTCTACTAAACCATATTCATCTGTGTGTTTGGCTTTTAGCAAATAGTCTTCTCATCACTGCATCAAATAAATCTTTGACCCACACTTTGCTCTAGGCAATGAGTAACTTATAGATGGTCTATAGAAAAGCATTCAAATCTTTTGATTCACCATCATAGCCATAAAAACTTTGGCATCCAAATTTATTCAATAAAGATTCATAGAATTTACTAACCTTTCAAAATTTGAAAGTCTCTACCTTAAATCATGCCCAATGACATCACAATTTGATTAAAATCTAGAAACGTGTCCTAAATAGTCCATATGGTTTCATGCTGAAAAAGTTCATAATCACGCATTAGAATATTTAATTTAGAAATGTTTACTTCACTGGTACCTTATATGAAATTACATAATCTTTCCCCAAATTCTTTCCCTGTAGTACATATAGAGATTCTCATGAATGTCAGAATTAATGCACAGAAAAAACAATACAAAACATTTAGCATTATTGTGATCTGGTGTTCTAATACTCCATTCAGAAAGGAATATTAATTTGACTCCATCTATCATACGTGAAGGTACAGAATAGCTAGTTTGAATCATAGCCACATCGATAAATCAATTGATTGCAAAAATGTTGAACATGCGAGTTTTCCAAAAATAAAAAAATAAAAATTTTCAAATATCTCTCTCT
>NW_021536602.1:0-297 GCF_001605985.2 Dendrobium catenatum | reverse complement strand
TACCCAAAATAAAATTGAATATTATCACTAATTAAAACCCATAATCACATAAAGTCATTGCTTTAAATATAATATTTCAAGCACTTACCAAAATATAGTAATCACTTTGACTACCCTTGTGATGAACCCATGGAAAACCATAAATTCCATTTAAATTACTTGAAATATAAATACCATAACAAAAAATAAGGAACAAATCATAAACTTACAAATTAATGCATACCTATAGACTTGCCACTCATATGGAGGGCCAAAACTGCAGTCTTTCCTATTAAGATGCTCAAAGTTCAAGGCTAC
>NW_021536601.1:0-264 GCF_001605985.2 Dendrobium catenatum | reverse complement strand
TGTTTCTGCCAAAATTACTCCTTCTAGAATCCTACTTCAAGAGGATATCCACTTCTAAGTGATGCCACTTTTTGCTACCACTCAATTTGCTTTTATCCTCACCTTGATTCATGCCTATAACAAATAAAAATTTCACTATTTTCTGGCAAACATGTCATTTAGTGAGGATGAGAGTAGGATCAGATCTTATGTTTTTAAGAAAAAGGTATAAATCACTAAGGAATATTTAAGAACTATTTTTCATTTAAGAACTCAAGGAGTTAG
>NW_021536600.1:0-300 GCF_001605985.2 Dendrobium catenatum | reverse complement strand
TTCTCACCTGCATCAAGATTTCCTTGATTCACCCCTTATTCATAAGCAATGAGTGAGCCAAATAAGTTATCAATATAATAAGTGTTCAAATCCTTAGATTCAGTTATTGCAGTGATTTTAGCATCATACGACGAAGACAA
Organism: Dendrobium catenatum; assembly: GCF_001605985.2. Taxonomy (NCBI): domain Eukaryota; kingdom Viridiplantae; phylum Streptophyta; class Magnoliopsida; order Asparagales; family Orchidaceae; genus Dendrobium; species Dendrobium catenatum. The sequence continues at coordinate 160 of NW_021536600.1, read as the reverse complement.
ACATCTCAAAATCTTGTTAACTTTTTCATAGTTTGAAAGTTCTTTTCCTAGTGCATGCAGTGAAGTAACTATCTGAGTAAACCTTGTGTACATGTCAGAAATTGATTCATGAGGTTTCATACGAAAAAGTTCATAGTCATGCAAGAGAATGTTCAAACGG
>NW_021536599.1:0-248 GCF_001605985.2 Dendrobium catenatum | reverse complement strand
TCAAAGGTACATTCCGATGTTGGTGGTCATCGATATGCGACTCTGAGAAGACAACAAGTTTGGGTTCAAAAAAAAAATCCAAATTTCCTCGAGCTCAGAAAGATGATTATGATAAAGAAATTTATAAAAGATGACTTAAATCTCATGTCCAGAAGTTGTCCCCTAATAAGGAGACTTCTGTTGATGTGATTACACCAAAAGAGGAAAGCTATCATATCTATAAAGAATCCCCTGACTCTCCAGTCATA
>NW_021536598.1:0-253 GCF_001605985.2 Dendrobium catenatum | reverse complement strand
CTTTGGTGAAGGCTCTAAGGTCAGAATCTTCAAAGTGGTAGGTCCAGTGGCATAGGCTGTAAATATTTGAAGGTTTTACAGCCTTTGAATTTTGATTTAGTTTTTGAGGTTATAGACCTCAGAATGAGCTCGAATTTGGAGGGTTGCCTCCAGAGACATGTCCCATCAGTATGCAATTGACAAACTCTGAATCGGAGGTCATTCGATTGGGTTTTAAAGTATTTGAAAATTCACTGGGAAAGGCTTTCATGAC
>NW_021536597.1:0-490 GCF_001605985.2 Dendrobium catenatum | reverse complement strand
TAAGAAGCATTTTTGGGCTCGTTCTTTCGATCGGGTAAACCAAAACCTTTGAAATTTTAAACTTAATACGGAGAGATGAACAGAAACAATGGGGAATCATTCGTTGGGCCTAAAACACTTTATATAAGAAGCTAAATAAATCCATCTAAAGTGAACTAAGTCTAAGGTTTTAAGAGATTATACCGTCAGATCTTCGAAATTTCTGGATTGATGAGCTTGTAGACTGTCCAAGTGAAGATCCCTAGCACGAAATCAAGCTCGAACACGCCTTGATCGACTAATACAAGCCTGGGACGGACTAGGTGGTGGACTCGCCGGAGAACTCGCCGCCGGTGACGTGCAACCACTTGGATTTTGTAGTGGGGAGGTAGAGAAAGCTCTGGAGATCCAAAACGAACTAAGAACTCGCTCTGGGAGGCTAGGGTTAGTGAGAGAAGCTACCTTGATCCAATACCTTCAAAAGTCACCTTTTCCCCTATTCAAACGGTCT
>NW_021536596.1:0-332 GCF_001605985.2 Dendrobium catenatum | reverse complement strand
AGTTTTTAGACAATTCAAAATTTGATAATTCTTTAATATTCCAGAATTTTCAAATTTAATTAATAAAAAGCTTTACCAACGTCTTAAAATTAGTAGCTAATTCTTTTTAATATTAATCCATCCTTAATTTTAGTCAACTAAATTAACTTAATCGATCCCGATTACTACTCGGTAACTCAGGCCTACGAGGCTATTAGCTTAGCCCCAAGGAAGGTGAAATAAACTTCATGACCTCGGTGTGAAATAAATGTAGTAATTATTTAACTCTTAAAATATTTTTAAATAAATTCTTAATATATTAATATTTAAATTCTAACCTAAATCTCCCTTTA
>NW_021536595.1:0-1492 GCF_001605985.2 Dendrobium catenatum | reverse complement strand
TGATTCCGCCCCTTCATCTAATATATTAAAAAATCATTTCACTCCTTCCATATAATTCCTATCAATCCTATCTATAATTCTACTTCCAATACTAGCTAAATGTGAAATATTTAAACTTGTACATATTGCAACAAACATGATCCATTCAACAGTGTTTGTATAAAGCACTATATTTTTATAGTCGTCCACTTATAGTGATTGAAGAAAAGAAGCGGCTAACAAATAAAAAAGACTAGCAACTGGAGGAGTGACATGCTTTGTAGTTTGTAAGCTAAATCTTCTTAATACTACCTCAAAATATATATTTTGTGTTAGAAATACAATGTTTGTTTTTCTATTTCTGACCATCTCTATCATTAAAAGCTTCTTATCAATATTAAGATCTTTAATCTCAAATGATGCACTTAAAACAAATTTTCATCCATAGATTTGTAAAATTCTTTTGGTACAATGAACTCTTAAATCAAAATAATAGTAAAATATATCACATAAAATATATCCATGAGACGATCCTCTGCTCCAAATAATTTTCTCATTCTTCTTTGAAAGCATTAACACAAACGTTCATACATAAGGTGACTATAAATTAAGTCAAGTAGGTGTGACGCCTTAATACCTAAATTGAAAAAAATATCTATTTTATCTGTTAATTAATCTATCATCTATCAGAGAGTCACTAATCTCACTTATTGACACAAACATTCCACAACTATAGTGTTGGACATAAAGACACTTAAACAAGCTTTCTCTCTCCTCTCTCCTCTCTCCTCTCTCCTCTTCCCTCTCCCTCCTCTTCCCTCTCTCTCTTTCTTCTCTTCTTATCTTTTCTTCCCCAATAAGGCACCAAATAAGGGTGGTTATGGGGTTAAGATAGTGAGGTATATTTAATTTAATTATATGTAAAAATATAATTTAGTGTTTCGCATTGTAATGCTATAAACTACAACGTACATTGAAGTGCTACATTTAGAGATCCAAATTACTGAAGAACAAAGAACAGAGTATCGTTGTGCTTTTTAGTGTAGCTCTGTTGTGCTCCAATTTAAAATATTTTAATATTTTCAATTAATTCATTTTATGAAATTTAGAGTTATTATAGTAGATCACATGAAATATGCAAAGTGTTTAATAAATGAGAAAAAAAATTATATATATGCTTTTACTTCATATTAGAGAATATGACATGCTCATATATGCAATATATCATGTATCATATATAAAAATTCATATTAGTGTATAATATGACATATCAATTGAAAGCATATAACTAGTGCATGTACCATATGATATATAATTTGGAATTACTTATAATTATATAAGAAAACAAGTTAGTAAATAAGTAATAATACATGAGTATTGACCAATCAATATATGAATTTGTCATTTAAGAAATGAATTGTTTTAAAATCTCATATATACCAACTAATGGGTAAGTTATTACCAATTCTTAGGAATTGATACGTCGTCCAAAAAATTATCTTAATACGGCGCG
>NW_021536594.1:0-415 GCF_001605985.2 Dendrobium catenatum | reverse complement strand
GTTGCATTGAAGGCGTACAAATCGGATTCTGAATCTTCCGGGTTTGAAAGCGATGAAGGTTCCTTCATCAGAAGGCAATTCAAAAGCTTTCTAAGAAAAAAATAAAAGCATCATCAAAATTGGAGAAAAGGTAAGGATCATAAATATGTTAAAGAATCTTCTGATATTGTTTGCTATAATTGTAGGAAACCAGGACATGTGAGAACTGGTTGCCCGACACTTCAAGATAACACAAGCAAGGAAAAGATTGAGGAGAAACCTAAGTTAAAGAAGGACAATAAGAGAATCCAAAAGGCTTTATGGGCGGAATCTGGTACTGACTCCTATGAGACTGAACCAGAGGAAGAGACTACAAACTTTTGTTTAATAGGAGAAGATCAAAGTGATGAGGAAGAGGTATATAAACCAACCTATG
>NW_021536593.1:0-506 GCF_001605985.2 Dendrobium catenatum | reverse complement strand
TGGCTCAGTAGGAGATTTCCACTTGACACCAGGAACTGCTTCTAGTTGTTTCAGCATTTTTGATGTCTTTTTGGAGACCATAGTCTCCCATTGTTCACCTTGAATAGGTTCTTTCATTTTTTCTTTAGGCGGGAGTACGGAAGAGGACGTGACTACCCGGGTGGATTCCTTTCTGGGACGAACTAATACATTATCTGATAATGTTAATTCTCCCTGCTTGTACATCTTTTCTAGCGAATCTTTGAAGACATAACAATCTTCAATTGGATGGCTAACTACCCGATGATATGGGCAGTAGTTTGAGTCGACACTGTGTTTGGATTCTTCAGGTCTTTTGCATTCTAGCAATTCTAGACCGGCTTTGAGTGCTTGTCGGAATAGCTTGGCGACACTTTCCCTCTTGATCGAATATTCTTTATTCATTTTCTCCTTGAGGGAGGGGAATGTTCTATTACCAGTTCCCATAGTTTGCCTCTGGCGCTCTCCTCCACCAGGAAAGGCTCGAG
>NW_021536592.1:0-296 GCF_001605985.2 Dendrobium catenatum | reverse complement strand
CATGAAAAAACTTTGAGTTACTATCACCATCCACAAGACACTTCACTTTGGCTCTTTGCTTCCACCAATCATTCAATCTAGCCAAAATGGAATTCACCTCATAAACCTTGTTTTTGAGATTCCAGTACTCCATCTCCGAAAGATTACCTTCCGTAGCTTCTTTGTTCTGGAGTTCCAAGATTTCCACCATAAGTTCCTCTTTATGCTAATTAAGATCTTTATGTTTAGCCTTTCTCCAATAGAATAGAGTGTTTTGATAAAAAAAAATATATATTTTTATAGTTTTGAAAAGTATT
>NW_021536591.1:0-332 GCF_001605985.2 Dendrobium catenatum | reverse complement strand
AGTCCAAATCAAGGACCCGAAGCGTTATTGGATGGTTCGAACCACAATTTGGGTTACCAAACGGTTTTCAAACATGACATTCTTATAATCAAATCGAGTGGCTCGACAAGATGAATCCAACGAGCCCAAGATCGGCGAATTCCGACATCTAAGACCTTCAAATGACTAATGAATGGTACATGATCAAGGGATTCAATATTGGTCGTCCATCCAACCACTCCCCATTTACCCTTGATCTCTTACCTATTTACGGGCCATGCCACTTCAGAAATCTATAAATTGACCCCTCATTTCACTTGATAAGGGTACCGAAGGAAGAGGAGAAGAAGGAA
>NW_021536590.1:0-346 GCF_001605985.2 Dendrobium catenatum | reverse complement strand
ATTAACACTCTACTTTATCACTTTATTACTTGATTCAATATATATAATTATATATTTTAGTGAACTTTCATTAATTTTATATCAAAAAATTCTAAGCCTATTTTAACTCAGCAAGTCCTCCCAAAACTAATCTTATCCCTTGGTTTAACCCAAAGTGGTATTTTGTGCTCCCCCATATGGAAAGGGATAACCCATCCCTTTCCCCATTTGCTCAACAGCTCCCCTGCTCAAAGCACTATCCCCCAATAATCTTAGACTCTTGGTAATAATATGAGAAGGGAGATTAATGAATCTTAGTCTGTCATTTAAAAAGGAGGGATTGGATAAGGATAAGGAAGTGAAATCC
>NW_021536589.1:0-204 GCF_001605985.2 Dendrobium catenatum | reverse complement strand
AGCTAATAATAATTTTTTTACTAAAAAAATCGTAAAAAAATCGGAAAAAATTTCAAAAAATATGAAAAAAAAATTCATAAAAATTTTGAAAATTCTGGAAACTTCTTTTCTTCTCCCAAAAATGCTATTAATAGGCCCCCATGGCCAAGGAGAAACGTGCACCTTCTTTTTGTCTCCTTCTGCCTTTCTGCCAGTTGAGGCTTT
>NW_021536588.1:0-258 GCF_001605985.2 Dendrobium catenatum | reverse complement strand
GATTGCCGCAGATCCCGAAACAAATCCTGGCCTTCCACGTGGCTGACCGCCGCCTTTTATATAATAACATTAGTTTTAATTATATTTTTAAACCATATTCCTTCCTAAAATAGCCATAAGTTCATTTTCACTTCAAAAAATACATATAATATATCAAATCGCTTGTATTTTCGTCCCGTTATTTTAAAATTAATTTCATTTAAAAATAGTTTGTATTTATTTAAATATTTTAAAAATAGTGAATAATCATTATTTTAA
>NW_021536587.1:0-969 GCF_001605985.2 Dendrobium catenatum | reverse complement strand
GCAAGAGCAAGAGCTCACTTGCTCTGAAGGTAACTTGCACCCTTTCACGTGCTTTTCGGCCAAATCCCTAGTATGCTGCCGAAACAGAGAGAGAGGGAGGAGGAGAGATTATTTGGTTTTAATTAAAGTTAATATTAATTAATTTTAATTAAAACTAATATTAATTAGTTTTAATTAGAATTAATGTTTATTAATTTTAATTAATTATAATTATTATAATCATTTAGAGTTAATGATTAATTAAATTTAATTAATTTTAATTAAAGATTATTTTAATTAATCATAATCAATTTTAACTAATTATGATTAATTTTAAATTGAATTAATAATTAATTAATTGTGATTAATTAGTATATTTTTTTAAATTAAAATTAATATATTTATTATTAATTGAGGTCATTTATAATTAATTATAATCACTTATAATTAATTTATAATTGATAAAGCACATCAAGGCCTCTTTCTCCCTCGACGCGTCGTCGACTACTCGACCCGCGCAGGTATAACTCTCTAACCCTAAACTCCGAGACCGATTTCATCGCATACGTCAGAGACAAACGACCACTATACACAGCTTCTGCTGTGGGGAGGGAGTGCGTCCGACGCGTTGCGAGCGAAGCGGGTGATCACTTGAAATCCCTGCCTTTGATGTTCGTATCGCCTTGGAAACTACGAGCCTATACCGCTTTTCTTATGCGTGGTGGGATAGGAGCCCGGGTGCAATGCGATATGACAAGCGGGGATACCCATAAACGTACCCGCTTGCGGGAAACAACTGCTGCTCTGCAAAATACTTTCAAAAATGATTTTTCTGCAAAATATTTTTAACAATACCCATAACGCTTTCCTTAGCGTGGTGGGATCAAAAAAATACACGGCCGCGGGTGTCCTTCCGGGAAGAGGACATGCTAATACGACGCTTTGCATTAGCGTGGTGGGATATGCCCAGTTTTTGCCGTGTTTATTCCC
>NW_021536586.1:0-270 GCF_001605985.2 Dendrobium catenatum | reverse complement strand
GCAACTCATTTTCTGATGATAATTAATTTCTTCTGGACGAAAATTTTACATAGACCAGATCGTCCTAGACGATAATTAATTTTGTTTGGATGAAAATTTTACTGAGAGCAACTCGTTTTCTGACGATAATTAATTTTGTCTGGACAAAAATTTTACAGAGACCAGATCGTCCTGGACGATATTTAATTTCGTCCCGGACGAATAGGACTTAGAAAATTTTTCAAGCTAGTTCATATTCGTTCCATGTGCTCAGTAGGAGATAAATGTCTG
>NW_021536585.1:0-461 GCF_001605985.2 Dendrobium catenatum | reverse complement strand
ACATTTGCTTTCATTATGTGCTACGCTGAATACATCTGTAGGAAGTGTTGTAGTTTGATTGGTGTCGAATGTGAGGGAGCAATGATGCTCAAGCCAGGCTCAAGTTCAAGTTTCTTCAGGACTGATTTAAATCAGGTTCATGAGCTTAATATGCAAGCTCAGCTCTATGTCCTCTGTAGTTCGAGTCTTGTTCAATTTTAGTGTCCTCCGCACTTACTTCCTTTGAATTTGAGTCTGAATATATGTTCAAATGATTATTCAAAGTCTTCTGGAGCATTTGCAGGTTCCTTTTTGTGTTTAAATTGATTTGAATTTGATTCCAATTTTGATTTTGTTTCATTCGGATTTTGATCTTTAGAAATCATTTGAATTTTGTTCCGGTCCTCTGCTCGTATTCAATCACGTTCAAAGGTCCATAAGTCCAAAGTTCATGTTCATTTGAGTCCCAATGCTTGTTCTTT
>NW_021536584.1:0-262 GCF_001605985.2 Dendrobium catenatum | reverse complement strand
GGATCTCTACCTGTTTGTAAAATCGGGTCGGGTTCGGGTTGACCCGGAAATTCGAAATCAACCTTGTTTGACCCTTTTTTTTATTTAGGAGGGTTTTAAAATATTATTATTAAATAAGTAAATGCTATTTTAAAAAAATAATAAATCATGTTGCCCAAATTGAATTAAGTTTGATTTATTTTAAATTGATTGAAATAAATATTACATTAATTCGATATAGGTTTAAATAAATTGAATTAATAAAAAAAATAGTAAAACATAC
>NW_021536583.1:0-524 GCF_001605985.2 Dendrobium catenatum | reverse complement strand
AGTGATGAGATCTCCATCATATATTAGATCTGGTCTTCTGTTTTCCTTTTTATTGGATTGGGAGATTTTGGGCTCTGCACTATGATGAGAAAGGCCTTCACCTTGCCATTCCTTCTATGGATGGCAACCATGGAATTTTGCGGTATAGTCTTATGCTTAGGTGCTGGAGCTTGTGATGACACTCATGTTTTCTCTTCCTTCTGTTATCATCCTGTCGCAACCAGAGGCTTCTAACTTCATATTCATGCTGCCGCCCGTCTGTTAACTTGATGTTATGATGTTCTTTGGATGTTGGCCTTGTTTTTTGAGTCCTTTTTGAGCACATATACTCTTTTCATGTTTCTCTAGTGATCGGAGTTCTTGTGTTTTGTCTTGTCTTCTTTCTGATTTCCTTTGTTCCATCTTTCTTACATGTTTTTATTTTTTTTTCTTCTTTCATAAGTTCTCTCTTTTTATTTCGTTTGTTATTCAATAGATGGGCTTCTACCCCAAATTTTCAAAAAAAAAAAAAAAAAAAAAAAAAT
>NW_021536582.1:0-240 GCF_001605985.2 Dendrobium catenatum | reverse complement strand
GGTAGCAATCCCGAAACGCTAGATATTGCAGCGGTTTAAAACGGTGTAAGGTTCCAGAATTCTACCGGTTAAAACCGATGCAAATATTTCCAACCTGAACATATTTTTCTATTTGCAGCGGTTTTAACCGGTGCAAGATTCCAGAATTCTGCCGGTCAAAACCGATGCAAATATTTCCAACCAGAACACATTTTCCTATTTACAGCGGTTTAAACCGGTACAATTCTGGAACCTTGTACC
>NW_021536581.1:0-317 GCF_001605985.2 Dendrobium catenatum | reverse complement strand
GACTCTACCTTATTGTGGGGACAAAAAGAGTGACACTAATTTTAGTGCCACACCTAAAAAGGAGGTTTCTGGGAGTGGCCGTAGGTCAAGTTGATCAAACCACTATAAATCTTATGTGTTCTTTCATTTACTTTTATGTTTTTAAATTTCGTATTATTATATAATTTGTTCTTTAGTTGAAATCTCTAATTTTGTTATTATGAAATTAATTTTGCTTCTACATGAATTGTTTGTTTTAAAATATTCAAAAAGATTTTAAAAAGAATTTCTTTTTTTTTCTTAAGAAAATCTTTAAATAACCAATTCAACCCCCACCC
>NW_021536580.1:0-280 GCF_001605985.2 Dendrobium catenatum | reverse complement strand
ATTTCAATTTTAAATATTTTTAGGATTTTTGGGATTTCGAGATTTTTGTGGAGTTTTCTAAGATTTTGGGCGGAATTTGAAAGCGTTTGGAATGGACTTTTGGGAGATAATTGAAAGTATTTGTGAACCCCTCCGGTTGAGATCTGCATTCAACACGGCCATCATCGGGGTGTACGGGGTCGTTCCCTTTATGTTGATTGAATCTTGTCAACTCTATCGAATTATTGATAGAAGATCAGATTTCGTAGGCTTCGAGCCTTTATTAGTGAATTCATATTGT
>NW_021536579.1:0-207 GCF_001605985.2 Dendrobium catenatum | reverse complement strand
GGCGGTGGTTATAGGTTGTGGTCATCGACAATGATAGGTGGAAAATGTAATAAAGCTCTATAGTTATCTTCCTTCCTTCCCCTTATGTGGAGAATGAATTTATTTATAAGCTTTTGGGGATGGGCATTTAGTAATTTGAGCTAGAATTCCAAATATTGTACTATTTGTATGGTCCATATCAATTCTTTTTATCGTTTATCATTTATT
>NW_021536578.1:0-264 GCF_001605985.2 Dendrobium catenatum | reverse complement strand
ACAAAAGTTTAAAACAACAGACAAAAAAAAGGAAGATAACAAACTACAACACTCACACAACATACTAACTCACACGAACACAGCTAGAAAAGTTGACAAGTCACAAAAGAGTGGTTTTAAAGTGTTCGATCTAATGGAACGGGTGTGGGGGGAGCAATGAAGACATCCTTAGCTAAAAGGGCATCTCCATAGGGCATCTTAGATCGGGTCACAGGCAGTCTCCCAGGGGTGATTTAGTAAGGTCAGCCAACTAGGAGATGGAAG
>NW_021536577.1:0-268 GCF_001605985.2 Dendrobium catenatum | reverse complement strand
TCAAAATCTTTCAAAATTCATAGAAAATTGAATTTTCAACCAAATTGGACATTCTTGAGCTTTTTGGAAAGATATTTTCATGTAGTATTTAATAAAAATAATTTTAATTTATTTTGAGTTCTGGATTATAAGAAAATTAATTTTATTTATATTTAGATTTTCCTAATTTTCTTACAATCCAGGGATCAAATTAATCCCAACTTTTGGTGGAATGTTCTTGAGCATCTTAGGCATATTATGTAATTTTTCTAGGATCAGATGCTCTTTA
>NW_021536576.1:0-230 GCF_001605985.2 Dendrobium catenatum | reverse complement strand
AGTAACAGGCAGTTGAAGAAAAGCAAGAGTGTTTGCTAATCATGAAAACATAGTCCATAAAACTAAATTTGCAATAATCTCCCCCTTTTTGATGATGACAAAATACTACGACAACTATTTTAAAAACAGCAGTGTAAAATATAGAATCGTAAGTGTAAGCAAACATCGTAAACTACTCACACTTTTGACATCTCAAAAAGGTGGAGGGAACAAAGAAAGAAAATCGAAAG
>NW_021536575.1:0-236 GCF_001605985.2 Dendrobium catenatum | reverse complement strand
TGGGATAAAGGCTTGATGTTGTTGTTATTGTTGTTGTATTAATTATAATTAATTAATATTAATTATAATTAATAAATAAAAAATGCTCACTCTTTCTTTGCCTCGACCCTCTTGCCTCGATCCTCGAGCCAACACCGCCGACAGTCGTCGTCGAGTCCAAAGGTATAAATTTCTGACTTAAACCCCGTCCTCGATGTTCGCAGCGGACCGGTGAACCACCTATACGCGCTCTTGTA
>NW_021536574.1:0-323 GCF_001605985.2 Dendrobium catenatum | reverse complement strand
TGTTTGAATTGAAACTGAGATACTGATGCAAGTTATTTCCTTCTGAATCAGATAGATTCATATCTAAAAGAGGCTGATAATAAGTTTTTTCCAAATTTACTATTTGTTCCTCTGTTAGAGGTGTTGCAGAAATGTCTGCGATCGAGTAAATAGCTCCACGAACGAATGGATCAGATCGAATTGGAAAATTGAAAGATTTATATAATTTGGAAAAGTTATATATTTCATCACCACTTTGTGGAAAATCATTAGGTATGAAGATCTCAGATACTTGTGACTTGATTGGTGAAATAGTCTCTATCCAAAAAAAGATATCTTTTTTT
>NW_021536573.1:0-212 GCF_001605985.2 Dendrobium catenatum | reverse complement strand
TCTCCAATTAGTAGAGTAATAAAAAAAGAAACAAACTATACGATTTAAGGCAAGTGTAGTAAATAAAAAAAATACTCGAAAATTAAAAAAAAAATGACTAGCTTCATAATCGAATTAAATATAACATGGATGCTAAAAAATGTAAATCATACCTATCATAATATCTTTAGACATTGTGAGCCTCCTGCTGAGTCAAACTATACACATGTGGC
>NW_021536572.1:0-295 GCF_001605985.2 Dendrobium catenatum | reverse complement strand
GGAGGCTCAACAACTGGCTCAGATTGTTTCTGATCATTACTAATCACTGGCAAGGTGGGTGAAGATCCCACAATCAACTCTACCACTGGAGGAACTTCCTTACTGGCATCCAAGCTAATAATCTGGTGTCCATCCATAGAAAGTTAAAGGGTGTTGAATCCCATTCCAAAGATGATGGTGTTCCCTTGGTCATTAACAGTCGAGGATAATGCTCGGTCGAAAGAGAAGATCAATTGGCCAGCCATTTGAATTTTCTGAAAGTTAAAGGGTGGATTGAAATTAGATTTCCTTTTAA
>NW_021536571.1:0-223 GCF_001605985.2 Dendrobium catenatum | reverse complement strand
AAGCTCCTTGTAATTTTGGCGGAAATGTAACGAAAGAAGCTCCGAGCAAAGAATAAACAGATACGGCGAGAGCGGGCACCCTTGCCGGAAACCACAACTCGCCGTAATTCCCTCTGAAAGTGTCCCATTAACTAGAATAGAAAAGCGAGGCGTGGTGACACAATTCAGCACCCATGTACGAAACTTCAAGGGGAAGCCCATCTTCAAAAGCACCAGCTCTAGA
>NW_021536570.1:0-239 GCF_001605985.2 Dendrobium catenatum | reverse complement strand
AGATTGGATCAAAATTAATGTTGATGCTTCCTTATTTAAGACAAATCAAGGTGGAATTGGTGGTATTTTTAGAGACCACAAAGGAAGACTCTTATTGGCATTTGGTAAAAAGAAGACTCATTGGGATATTTCTCAACTTCAACTTGATGCTGTGTTAATCCTTAAGGATTTCATTCAACCTTGGATGTTTGAAGCAAAAGGCATTATCATAGAAGGTGACAACATAAATATCATCAATT
>NW_021536569.1:0-301 GCF_001605985.2 Dendrobium catenatum | reverse complement strand
GGAGAGGGAGTTCGGGATTTCTGTGTGAGAGGGAGGATTCGAGTTTTCTTTTTGTGAGAGGGAGGCTTCGGGTATTTTTCATGTATGAGAGGAGGGAGGCTTGGATGTGTCATGTATTAGAGGATGAGGGGTGGTTTTGGGTTGAGGGAGAGGGAGAGTGGGTGATTATGGGTTGAGGGAGAGGGAGAGTGGGTGCTTATGGGTTGTTGTTGAACTCTTTGATTGTGGACAGTTCGTTGGACATTTAAAGGCCTTAGTGATTTTGGAATTTGGTGATCTTGAGCTCATTGGATTTGTCTCG
>NW_021536568.1:0-260 GCF_001605985.2 Dendrobium catenatum | reverse complement strand
CTGTTATGTTATGCCACCAGATCCGCAACTTCTATGCAAGCGGACATAAGGCATTTACAAATACTTTAAAAGTACCCCCGAATGTGCGCCATAGTTTGTATATACGTAGGTACAAAAGGGGTATATCAAATCAATGAAATTTCCAAACACCCGCATGGTCCCCGGCTAGCGTGTTATCAGTATACATGTGATGTCTAGGGATGCTACGCGGGTCAATAAAGTTGAACCCAATTCCCCTAAGTAGGTAGGTAGGAGTTGTC
>NW_021536567.1:0-285 GCF_001605985.2 Dendrobium catenatum | reverse complement strand
TATATGAAAATAATTTATTTTTAAAACTATTTATTTAATAATATTTATTTTTAAATCTATTTAATTTAACAATACTTTTAAAACTATTAATTTGACACCGTTAAAACTATTTATTTAGAAGAGCATGATGAATACATGTAATTTGCTTTGTAGAAAGATTTATGAATTTCAGAAAAGGTGAATAAATTACTTAAGTCTAAGCTAAATGGAGCTGGTATTAAACAAGGATGAGTTTGATGCATTCATGCCATATAATTATTTTACTCTTATATACTTTTATACTAT
>NW_021536566.1:0-634 GCF_001605985.2 Dendrobium catenatum | reverse complement strand
ATCGGCCAGGCCGATTAGACACAGGCGATCGGCCCGATGAGTCAATCCGGACGACAGTTGAAAAAGCAGATCATCCGGGCCGATTAGGTGTATCGTCCAGGACGATGCACAATAATTGATCGTACCGGCCGAAGTTAAAATGTTTTAAATTCTTGTCACGTGTATCGTCTAGGACGAATAGTGGATCAGCCAGGACGATTATCCAATAATGGATCGTCCGGGGCCGAATTTAAAGATTCAAACGTGCCGACATAGAAAAGTTCAACAGATGTAGGATCGGCTAGGATGATGTATAACAGCAAGCACATAAAAGTTCAATAGATGGAGTTTGAAGATATTTTGTCCTATCGTCCAGGAGGATAAAAATATCGGCCAGGACGATGTGACTAGAAATTGAAACCAAGGAAAAGATGGTGATGATCAAGGCCCTTAAAAATAAAACAAAAGAAAAAATAAACAGAGAAACACAGTAAAAGAAAAGCAAAAACTCAAAGAAAATAAAAAGACGAATATTTTTGGATTTTAACTTTTCTATTTTTTTTTTAATGGAGGCATCATATGAGGATTTCTCAAAAAGTTAAATTTTTAGAGTTCCATAAGATCAAGGAGTTTAGCTAATCCTAATTAGACAAAA
>NW_021536565.1:0-208 GCF_001605985.2 Dendrobium catenatum | reverse complement strand
GATCAGGTTGGTTTTTATTTAAAAAATAATAAAAAACAAATAAAATTCTTTAAAAAAGCAATTGATATCTAACCATCAAATGAAAATATATACTATTTTATAACTCATTTTAAATTAATGAAACATAGCAGAAGGAAAAAGTGTTTTCTCTCATCATCTATATGCTTAGGTTGGTTGAGGGTGATTCAATAGTATTCATTTGCTTTGT
>NW_021536564.1:0-888 GCF_001605985.2 Dendrobium catenatum | reverse complement strand
TTAATTTAAAGTGCCTAATAAACAAAACTATGATTTCTAAAGATCCATATGGTTAGAAATTTGCACAGTTACACCAAAGGTTTTGGGCCTTAAGGCTATCTAAGTTTTAGAATACTTACAGTGTACCAGAGCCAACATTCGGTAATTTAACTCGTAGCACCCCCACCCGGTTCGATGGGGGAGCTGAGGCCTTTTTCCCTTTTCCCTTTTGCTTTGCTGATCAAATCTAAAAAATAAAGTATTAAAATGCAGGTAAATATCATAAGTTAAATACATGAATTGCTGATTAAAACCTTTTTAGAGAAATTTAAGCTCAGTTATAATTTATCAAAGATGATTTAAACTTTTTTTACCAATTTTCTAATATATATTAAAATAACTAAGTGAATTAATCTTTAATAGAATTTTTTTAATAATTAAAAAAAGGATATAATTATCAAATCTGAACAAAATGAGACATATCTTTCTAGCTAATTGTGTCCTTTCCACTAATGATGGTCATGGATATTGTACAGAACACATTTTTTTTATTAGAAAATAATGATGGTATGAAACAATCTTATTACTTTACATGTAACAATGCAAAAGTAAATCTTACTCTTTATGGAATGGAACGAATGAAGGAAATGGGTGCAGAGAATGATTCGGGTACACCCATCTCTCAAAATCGAGCGAATCTGAATCCCGTTCATGCCTGCTCTCCAACATTTTCTCATTTTTGGGTGAGAAGCCAGAAGAAGAGGGGATGGGTTTCGGCCTTGGGGAAGATGTGCGAACGGGGGTGGTTTTCGGCCTAGAGCTTTCGAATATAGAAGAGGGGATGGCTTTAAATTATTAGTTTTATCCCTTTTATATTGATTTGATTTCAACTGAGTTTAGGCAAAAAGA
>NW_021536563.1:0-360 GCF_001605985.2 Dendrobium catenatum | reverse complement strand
ACATGCAAAAATCAATCGATTGCAAGAAAATAGACATCCGAATTTTCCAAAAATCAAATGAGATATTTTCGAACAAAGGTGGTCTGGTGATTGAATAACCTTCCGCAATATTATGATTTAAAAAATTATCCATGGATCGAAATTCAAAAGCTTTTAAAAACTTATTTAATGAATCCAGCTCTGATTCCACCTGAAAAGTGCTCATATGACACTAAAAAGTGCTATGATACCACATGAAAGTTCGTTAGGGATGTTAGGCCATATGAACTAGCCCAAAGCTAATTAAGAGATATAGGTGAATTGATAAAAAGAATATATCTTTCAATCAAAACCAATATCACCACAATAAAAACCAAAGTG
>NW_021536562.1:0-286 GCF_001605985.2 Dendrobium catenatum | reverse complement strand
TAGCCACCACTAGAGGGAAAACATTGATTTTTGGTGGAATTGTAGGCTAAAATAAATTCGTTATAAATTCTGACAGATTTTTCGATGAATTTTCGATAGATTTTCTGGCAAAATTTTGACATATTTTTTAAGGTATTTTCGGCATATTTTATGTTGATTTTTTTGGAGGAATTTTCGAACGATTTCTGACGAAATTAAAAATTTTATTGAAAATGATAATTAGTAATATTTAAAATAATTCATTTTATTAAATTAAATTAAATATTGCTAAAATAAAATAATTTAA
>NW_021536561.1:0-321 GCF_001605985.2 Dendrobium catenatum | reverse complement strand
ACTCCATTTTTTATGATGAAAACTATTATTGGTTAAATTTGTAAATTTAAAAATATTTTCCCCAATCTCTCTGTCACTAAGAAAATTATATTAAAAATAGGGGAAATAAAAAAAGTTTTTTTATCTAGAAATAAAAATAAAAAAACTTTTAGAACCTAAACAACAGATAAACTAATCTGAATACAAGATAAGCATATGTAACTTAAATACAAATACAAATAGTTAAATATATTCTTCCCCTTTGACATTATCAAAATGAAGGAAAACACACAAAAAATAACATGAAAGTTATATAATAAACTAAAGATCATACATACTCTA
>NW_021536560.1:0-1725 GCF_001605985.2 Dendrobium catenatum | reverse complement strand
ATTCGGTCGGAGGACGTAATAATTGTTCTTGTAGGCGAGGGTTGGAGGAGGTGCTATCTATGTATTTCTAGTGTTATGATGTGGAGATGAGGTGAATGCTTCACAATTTGAAGGAAGAAGGCAATCTTGCCCTGGCAACTACACCTATGGAACTTAGGGGGTGTCAATTTTGGGTCATGGATCGGGTTCGGGTTGAACCAAAAAATATTCCTGGTCAACTCGAACCCGACTAGTTTTTAAAAACATACCACTTTTTCGGACCCGAATATGACCCGCTTCAGGTTCGAGTCAACCCGACACGACATGCAAAATCTGGTTAGCAATGGCACGTGGATGACAGAGTGCGTCTGGCGGAGAGCACGCGAACATCAAGCAGACAGCCGATGACGAACTGCAAGCAGATGAGCAGATGGTAGACAGAGGACAACTGATTGCCGACAGCGGACAGAGGACGGCAAAGGGCAAGTGGATAGCCGACGACGGGATGACACGGACAACTACAGACGGGCCAGAAGGCGAAGAGCATGCAGACTTGGACAGCCGACAACGGGATGACGCGAACACCTGAGCTGACACGACATGACAAGGCGAGATGTGGATGGCGGAGCTGACGCGACGCTGGGTGACACGGGAAACTGAGCTTACTCGGTTTTTGGGTCAGCCCGGGTCAATGTCGGGCATCCGGGTCAATCCGGATCCAACCTGCTTTTTCAAACGGGTTGAGGCATTTAACCCAATCCCAATCCGTTTTAGGTTTAGGTTGCCCAAAACCCGAAATTTTAATGTCGGGTTCGAGACAGATTTTTGGATCATGTCAAATATTAACCCCCGTAATGAAACTGACAATCATAACAACAATTGGTGAAGCCATTGGAGCGCGTCGAGCTCTATGGTGCCCACATCGACTCGATGCTCTGACTTATCCAGAGCTTCTTGATTTAGATGATGATCGAACATATTTTCCACGAACTATCCTCTTCGGCATAGACTCAGATGACAATGAAACCTTCCCGGAATTAAGGTGACATTTCTAAGAGCATGGACACAATGAATTTAAAGTAAAAATCAATAACATTTTTATGAACATCTAAATTTGAATGATTACGATTGGGAACAAGCTGTGAAAATGTTCTTTGATAACATAAGAAATTCATCTAAGAAGCAAGTTAAGTATGTCACCTGCAAAACTCAAATGGGGAGACGGAACATGTTGGTCTCAATTAATGCAATCCTACTGACATGAAGGTTGCTTAAAACTAGAACTGGAGTCGAATGAAACAAATGTTATGAAGCTATTTTTACTTTTGATTATTAATAAATCTTACATCTCCAATACCAAAGATGTTTGCGAAGACATTGCTTGATTAGTGCTTATACGGAAGAAATTTATCGTTTTAGTGCTCGAAACAATCTTAATGAGGCAAATTAGCAGTTGGTGCCCTGTATGCTAACTGCGCATATAAAGTAGCCTTACAATTTAATCATGTCAGTGTGTATGGAATATGACTGTGTTGATCAATCAGGTTGTATTATTGTCACGAGCCTCAACTCAATTTATTGTGTTCGCTAGGGGGGTATGGGTGTCACAACCCAGTCTAATATAAGACCCTATACCACACAGGTCATATCGTGTCTAATTATGGCAAGACTAATCCCAAGATCTGATTAGAGAAGTACTTAAATAACAATTTTAATTTATATACTACACAAAGCCACTATTGAATA
>NW_021536559.1:0-1277 GCF_001605985.2 Dendrobium catenatum | reverse complement strand
AAAAAAAAAAAAAAAAAAATCTGATCTACCAAAAATCTATTAACAATTTTGAAATTGGCCAATTTTTTCCTTAACCTAGTAAATCTATTGCTACCACTCCAACAACTTGAAATCCATTTAATTCTTTCTCATCACTAAGCAAAAATAATTTTTAAATCATCACCGAAGTTGCCTTACAGTAATTTTGAGTCAATGAAGTAACTCATATTTCATCCACACAATGATATCGTGATACCAAAATGCACGTTTAATTGAAACAAATGAATCGGCTCAGATAGAATTTAAGTTTTTCAGCCTTTCATGGCCTTGGTTCTCATTCCTCGTGGAAATAGTTCTTTGATTATTATATTTAGCTTAGTTCTCGGACAACCCGCATGAAGAAGGATGATTTTTAATCAATGGTAGCAACTTAAATTGCAAAGAAATCATTAGAGTACTTAGCCCTATAAATTATCAACACCAGCATTCAAAATAGTTCAGTAATTCAGAACAATTGAATTGAAGTCATGATGTTGCCACCTATAAAAAAAAGTGAGAAGTCTGCCACTCAATTTAACATGCAACTATCACATGAAGAGATTAGTTTTAAATCATCGACCAACAGTACCACTTGTTTCAACAATCATAGAATGCTCGAGCTGGTAGATGGACTGTTGACTCAACATAGATACATTGTTGATTCTCTCTTAATACCATAGAATGAAAGAGTATTCTGATCCTGAAGTACCTTTCCAGCGTACATGAGCTTCAAATTCTTGCATATAAAACCTGTCTTGCATGCAATCTTGGTCATGATAATTGCAATGGTATCGCTAGCTTCAGTTGTGATAGTTATGGTCTTTCCGGTAACAATTTTGACAAATATCTGTATTGGAGCTTGTAGATGTAGAACAGATTGGTGCTTTATTTTGTAGAATGATAAGGTGAAGCAATCCTGAAGCTCAACTTTGTCATGAAAAAATTTTATTTGACTTGCAGGAATTCCTCTTAAACTCTCTACAATGACCTTGACATCGCTAATGGTATATCCTGCCTTTACTTCAAGACTAAAGGTATTGTCACAAGCCATGTGGACATAGATGAGAAGCTCAGCTAATGGATTCATCATGACATAAACTGTAGAATCCTTTATGATACCACACACACTTAATAACTGATAATCTTTGAGTGGTTTGCCACAAAACATAAGAAGTTGTTGATCTAAAGGAATTCCCACCTCATCCTGAATCAAGACTTTCAATTTCTGAACTGTTTCAATATACTTCACATTAAGAGGT
>NW_021536558.1:0-312 GCF_001605985.2 Dendrobium catenatum | reverse complement strand
ACCCGGTGGTTCCGCCCGTAGCGCCCCTACTAGATGAATAGGGACGACTGATGCTCGGATCCGGTTGTCCTAGCTCCAGCTCCAGATGCTCCTTATCCATTGCTTTCCAAAAAGTACCTCGTAAGACATAGAGAAGGGAGGTATTAGAGCAGTTCTATAAATAATAGTATAAAGAAATGAAAATGCAGTAAATAAAACTAGAACGTACCTTTTGTCATTTGATGAGTCATATGTCTGTTGGGTTCTCCTCAATTTGTAGGTGTGCAGTACCAAGACACAGAAGGAGTAGCGAAGAAAACTAACGGACGAAAT
>NW_021536557.1:0-365 GCF_001605985.2 Dendrobium catenatum | reverse complement strand
AAAAACATTTAAGAACATACACTTAACTTAAAAGAAAGGACAAACATAAAAACAAAATAGTTAACATAAACACTGACACAACAAAACATGAAACAAACACTAGTACAAGAAAGACACAGAAATTCATCTCTACTGTTCTGGAGGAGGAGGAGGAATGCCACCGAAAAGGTTGAAGTAGGAGGCCATCAACATTACATTGGTATTGATTTCATGTACTTCATTTCTAATGATACCAATGTCTTGTTGCTGCTGCATAAGTTGAGCATCAAATTGATCAAACCTTTGATCAACATGAGTCTCTAATCTATCAAATCTTTCAATCAGATTCTGATAATCTGACTGAGGTGCAGAAGTTTGCACTCCTT
>NW_021536556.1:0-203 GCF_001605985.2 Dendrobium catenatum | reverse complement strand
ACTTGCCAAAAATAGGCAGCTTTTTGGTCGTTTTTTGGCCCAAAAAATTCCTAAAAAATCTAAAAAAATTCCGAAAAATTCGGAAAAAATTTAGAAAAATAGGATATTTTGAATATTGTGATAACTTCCTCCTATTCTCTCCAAAACCTATAAATAGCCCCTTAGGCATTTAGAAAATTTGCAATTTCTCTTTCTTTCTCCCT
>NW_021536555.1:0-281 GCF_001605985.2 Dendrobium catenatum | reverse complement strand
GGGTTCAAATTTAATAACCCGCGCAGCATCCCTAGACATTACGTGTGTACCAATAACACGCTCGCTGGGGCCTTTGCTGGTTGAGATTGTACTTTTCTCTTTAGTGTACCTATGTGTATACAGTTTGTAGTGCACGTACAGGGGTATTTATTTTAGACTTTGTTGACGCCTTCTGTCTGCTCGTATGAGTGTGGCAAATTCGATGGCGTGAAATAGCAGTTTATGAGTCAGTTGTTTGCTACTTTGTACATGTAGACTGTCATGCACTATTTTTTTATTTT
>NW_021536554.1:0-2401 GCF_001605985.2 Dendrobium catenatum | reverse complement strand
TTGCTTTAGACCCTTCCCCGCCTGCTGGTAGAGTCCGAATAGTCTGACCAATAAGGACGAGGTGCCGGACCTAGGGAAGTCTAGTCTTCAAAAAAATTATTTTCTAAGCCTGTTTTTAAAATTTCAAGCATATTTGATTTGAGGTTGTTAACCAGCACGAATTGCATTAGAAACACACCTAAAGAGTCAAAGTTTTAATTTCATTGTCCTTAGCATTTTGCACCTAACATAAGCCAAAGGGGTCAATTAGGAAAATCTCTAGATGTCGGCCCCAACTCTCTAAAATCTTAAACACAATGTCCCTATCACTCTTTCATAAAAGACCGAACTGATCTCTTTTAAATCGATTAGGTGGTTAGCTGGCTCCCCAATCCAGGCCGGGGTAAGTCCAGACCTTGCACTGCATTAGTTAGGATCGGACGACTGTGGTCCAGTGTCCAAAATAGATTTAGGATCCAGGGCAAATCTTTGATTATAAGACCCCAAACTTCGGGAATCTAATCTCAAATTTCTAATAAAATGCTCAACTCTAATTAAATATCATTTCAATCTAAAACATAAAGCCCAACACTTAGATTAAGTTGGGACACTTCCAGATGGTTCCAGAATCTCAAAGTGTCCCCTACCTCTCCCCCTTTAACTCTGTTAATAATTGCTCAACTTTGATCCATTCTCTTTTGAGTTTTCAAAATTCATCTCTTTTTGATATGACTCTTAGAAAATCTGACAAAATTTTGCCACTATTTTAATCGAGAGTTTTTGTAAGGGATTTTGTCTCCCTACGATGTAATTAACTACGAGGGCTTGCGCTCGTAGGAGATTTAGAACCACACACACTTGATTTTAAAATTGATTTTTCAAAGTTCAATTGGATTTCTTTGGGAAAACTTAAAATACTAGTGATGTTTATTATCACAATCAAAGAATTATCATCGAATGGTATTTTCTCCTTACGGGGAGATACACTTTTCTTTGATAAGGATTTGGATGTGAAATCAACGATCACACTTCTTGAATATTTTGGCTGGATATTCAGTAGAATCTCATTTTGACCCTTCAGGGCCATATGAAGTTCTCTTTAGCATCCGGTCATGATATTCAAGATGAATTTCATAAATCTAAATCTGAATAGCATTATGAAATTTTATTTTCACCTCTCGAGGTGATATTCTTTTTCTAACGAGACAATTCGATTTTAGAATTCAATTTTAAGTTTGAAAGAAAACTAATATTTTTAAAATATGTTTTTAAAATTCCACCAACAAGAAAATGGCACGCCTGGTGGGACTAAATTTCTCTCTCCATCTTTAATAACAGCATAAATTTTATTGCATCGGTAGTTTTGACTACCCTTCTTCCGTTGGTACCTCTACCCATTTCTTCCTTGGGTGAGTGTGGCCAACATAAAAAGGACATGTCAAACAGAGAGGTGAGTGAGGAAACCTTTATCCAAGTCGGGCTTTGACATTTTGCCTCCAAGTTAATTGGTAGAGCAAAAGGGTCAAGTCAAATTCTTTAAGATCTTCATAAATGTTGCAAACTTGCATATCCAATTAAATCTCGAGTATGCTAAGTTTCACATTCTATGGAAGACCCTTCAGTCTCAAAATCAAAATTCAACTCTCTTTAATTCCTCAATAACTCTAGGCTTTTGACATTGTTTTTTGCCACCCACCTAAACCAGTTAATTGGTGCAAAGAAGCGTAAAGGGATCAAGCCATACTTATCCTTAAGGTTGCAAATGTCATTCTCGTAAAATGCATATATCAGATATGAAATTCAAATATGTATGAGTTTACATAATTTGAAGAAGATACGTGTTATCTTCAATTCCTAAAATGTCAACATCTTCTCAATGCAATATGTAAGGACCTTGAATAATTCACTCCAAGCGATTTGTGGAATTGAAAGAGTCAGCTCACATTCCGTAAGCAAAATAACTAGAATAACACAACGATATAAGATCTAAGGATTATGAATACACATATCCAAATCGCTACGACGCAATCAAGAAACCCCCAGATAACCAGACTGCGACAAGATACAATACATTCAACCAATGGGAGCTACAAGTAAGACTTAGGAAAAAGATAAACTAACATAATCTATAAAATGTGATCAAGATTACTAAGTCACATCTATATAATGCATAGATCGAGATGAAGTGCAAAGAGAATTACTAATCACTCCACGACCGCAAAATAAATATTATATTTGAAGGAGAACTCACCTAAAATGAGATGGAAAATTTTGCCTCAAACTATCTCATACAGAGCATGCATAAGTACCTAACATCGAAACCACTATGAAAACATTATAATATGGAAAGAAACAGAAACCTGTGCAATTGATTTAATATATACCCAATTTAGGACTTGGCCCCGAATAGGCTCAGTTCTCA
>NW_021536553.1:0-239 GCF_001605985.2 Dendrobium catenatum | reverse complement strand
TTATTAACATAGCCCTATTTTTAGTAAACTAACTACACAGTAATTATTTTTGCTTCATTGTTGTACTATTATCATATATTCAAAACTCTTAACCAATAGATCAAAATGAGCTCCATGATCCTATCCTTTAAAACTTATTTGAATAATTAATGTCAATATTTTTATTACATCTCACTACCACTTTATGGACCCAATGTGTAATAAAGAATATAAATGAGATGAAAGGTTGAATTAAGATT
>NW_021536552.1:0-274 GCF_001605985.2 Dendrobium catenatum | reverse complement strand
TTTTTTTTTTTTTTTTTTCTAAATTTTAACTAAAGCATTTATTTTATTATAAATTTTGGCAACACTCTGGAGTCTTCCCATGTAGGGGATTGCATCAAGGTGTGTTAGGTCTTCCCGCCTATCGAAAAAGACAATCATGATAGATGTCACGCGACGCCGAGATCGAAATTTTCATTCTTTGCCTACAAAAAAAGACAAAAAAGATAGCCACGAGTCTTCAAATACATGTTTATAAAGCATAACATTTTCTTGCTTGTGAAAAAAGGCGAACACA
>NW_021536551.1:0-231 GCF_001605985.2 Dendrobium catenatum | reverse complement strand
TTTAGACAAATTACATCTTCTCTTTCTTTCTCCCTCTGGCTCTCTGGCGGTTGAGGCTTCCGCTATTTACGAGCGGAAAATTTCCCCTGCTCAAATTAGCGCCCCTCCTCGTGCGTAGGAGTTACGGGATTTCTCTTTCTTCCCACACGACTTTCTGGCGGTTGAGGCTTCCGCTATTTTCGAGCGAGAAATTTTCCCTGCTCGAATTAGCGCCCCTCCTCGCGCGCAGGA
>NW_021536550.1:0-266 GCF_001605985.2 Dendrobium catenatum | reverse complement strand
AAAAGCTTATGTTATTGCACAATTATATCCCTATTTATAGCTCTATACATAATCTCTAATAAAGAAATAAATCAGTTACATAATCCTGCATTATTTGTACCGAGTCTTCCTGCCATGAAACCGAATTTGCTTCAAAAATTTTGAAGTTTATATTTTGAATTCTCTCTCTCTCTCTCTCTCTCTCTCTCTCTCTCTCTCAACTTTTATGTATGGCACCATATTATTATCTAAACTGAGGACACAATACATTATTTTAAATCCTTCTC
>NW_021536549.1:0-259 GCF_001605985.2 Dendrobium catenatum | reverse complement strand
CCAGCATCCACGTAAAATATATCAAATATCCCGCTCTTTGAACAAATATAAGAAGAATCATAAATCATTTTGATACACCTTAGGTTTCACAAATTAGGGTTTGCCCTAATTTCCCCTCCAAGAGAGTGGACTTTCTCCACCAACACCAAATGAGAAAGTAATCACAAACAAGAGTAGAGAAGAACAATGAGAACCTTTGCATTAGCAAGCCAAGAGAAAACAAGATAAGTTTGTCCACTTCGAGAAGGACAAGATCTCC
>NW_021536548.1:0-203 GCF_001605985.2 Dendrobium catenatum | reverse complement strand
CAGAGGCAATTGGCTTTAAATAGGAAGCCATGGCGCATGTTGTAATCACTGGATGGTTTACCCGACTGGCATTGCTCCCAGTGGATGGCGAAATATGTATCATCTGCATACAGTGATTTCATTTCTTGAAGTCCAGTGATTTCGGTTTGAAGTCGGACCAGCATGGCTGCTCGTCGGCTAAGTGCATCTGCTACCCAATTGAG
>NW_021536547.1:0-345 GCF_001605985.2 Dendrobium catenatum | reverse complement strand
TAGATTACACATTCTTATGGTATTTGAGTTATTGTTGATTCAAGCTCAAAGCTTATGTTCACAAGTCTAGCTTGAGTCCAAGTCCCTTGTGGTTCGAGTTCTTTGTCAGCTTCGGTTCACATTCAAGTTCACTTTGTTTGTTCATATGACAAGTCTAAGTCCCCACTTGGTTCAAACCAAGTTCATAAGTTTCAAGTGAGCTTGTTCAACTCAAGTTCATGTTCATAGAGTTATGCTTAAGTTATGATTCATTTGGGTTTTGAGTTCAATTAAATTCATTGTATCAAGCTCATTTTTGTTCAAACAAGTCCAAGTCCAAGCTCATTTTTTTGTTCAAGTCCTTGG
>NW_021536546.1:0-1205 GCF_001605985.2 Dendrobium catenatum | reverse complement strand
TTTAAGCTATGGCAAAGCACTTTGTAAGTGTCTTTGGAAGCCATTGTAGCTTCGTTCTTGTGGGGGAAACATGAAGAGAGAGCTTGGAAGGGAGAGACGAAAGGGTGGAGTTTGAGAGGGAGAAGATCCTGTGAGGGGGAGGAACTAAAGGGAGTGTGGAGGGGATTCCACACGGTTTGTCCGGTGAACTCGCACCTTAGTACCATCGGATTCAAGGCTTATCTTGAGGTAAGTTCACCAAAGAAGAAGATCTCCTTGGTGTCAAAGGACCCGGAGAATCCGCCGCACCAAGGAAGGTGGAAGTGATTTTGTAAGGGCTTCTCCGCCTAGATGTGGGGGCTAAAGGAGAATCACGATTTTAGTGCAATACTTGGATGGTGCCTCCAAGGAGTGGATGTAGGTCAAGGTTTGACCGAACCACTATAAATCCGGTGTATTCTTTTCTTATTATCGCTTCCGCATTTATTTCTCTTTCGCACTTTGTTTGTTGTGATTTTGGTTTGAGTTTTAACTTTGGTTTTAAAGTTTTCCAATTCACCTCTCTCTTGGTTAGCTTGGACTAGTTCTATAGGGCTTAACATCCCTAACGAACTTTCAAGGGGTATAAGAGCAAGTTTTCATAAAATAAGTTTTTAAAAACTTTTGAATTTTGATCCATAACTAATCGTACTATTGCGGAAGGTTATTCAATCACCAGACCTCCTTTATTTGAAAATATGTCATTTGATTTTTGGAAAACTCGCATGTCTTTTTTCTTGTAATCAATTGATTTTGGCATGTGGCATATGATTTTAACTGGTTATTCATCACCATCACGAATTGTTAATGGAGTTAAAATTGATATTCCTTTTAGTCAATGGAACAGGGAAGAACAACTAAATGCTCAACTGAATGCGAAGTCTTTAAATTGCTTTTTATGTGCTTTAAAATTCTGATGATTTCATGTTAGTATCCACATGCACTACCGGTAAGGAAGTTTGGGATAAATTACACACCATATACGAAGGAACTAGTGAAATCAAGCAATCCAAGATGAATTTGTTAATGCATGATTTTGAATTATTTTCCATGAAATCTTTTGAAACGATCTTAGACATGTATACCAGATTCATTCAAATTATAAACTCATTACATGCTTTAGAAAAAGATTTTTTAAATTTTGAAAAGATTAACAAAATTCTTCGATGTCTACTGGATAAATTTGA
>NW_021536545.1:0-203 GCF_001605985.2 Dendrobium catenatum | reverse complement strand
TAGGTTCCTTTCATATTGGTTTTCTTGACCACCATCATGTGGCGATCCAACTGAGCAATGATATGGATTATAATTGAATTTTTTCTAGAAGATCTTATAATATACAAGCTTTCCAAATGAGACTCCTTAAATAAACACATGATTTTGATGTCTGTGAGGAGTCCCCGATTGCTCCAATTTGGGTTTCTTTGCCTAATATGAGG
>NW_021536544.1:0-1053 GCF_001605985.2 Dendrobium catenatum | reverse complement strand
CACTCAAATATATATGAAGCATAACTCATCATGCTATTTTTTATTGAAAGAGGAACTTAATGCCCAGCTTTACACAAATCAAAAGTGGAAGTTATATTTGAAGGAATTATAGAAAAGAACAGTGTTAAAGTGGCATAGACAAACTTAATAAATCAAACAGTACGTGTTTCACGAGATATATTGTTGGAATATCCAAGCCTTGGCTAGCTACATCCGTAGCAAGTAAATTAGGAACTTGGCTGGATTTAAATTTATTCAATGCGGGGAGAGTGCAAAGCAACTGCAGGTTGATTAAGTTCTTCCAATAACAAGCTTAAAAGATGACATCCCCTATATGATCAAAAAGTAAAAACATAAAATCAAATGAAAATCATACTGAATATTAGAAATCCTAAAATGTAGTTTTGCATCACAGGCAGAGTAGCAAGCTTGTAAAACAAAGCAATGTTATAAATGCAGGAACAAGGCAAATCCACGTGAAATTCAGTAAGGAGCAAGCAACAAATTATAAACTATTTACATATCTTCTGCATCTTCGTGAATAAATGCCAAAAAAAAAAAAAAAGTCAAGCAAAACTCTATATTTGCATGTATAAATGAATATCATGACCGATCTAATGTCCATATCCTCCATTTTTGATAGTACATGGATAAGATAGACCTCCTTCACGTTTTTAGGAATAAAAATGTATAGTTGTTTGAGAGATTCCACCATTTTACTACTTTCATATTCCTCAAAAAAGTAAGATCTATTCGAAGAAATCTCAAGCAATGCTTGCAGATTGCTTGTCATGGTTGCAGAAAATAAAAGTCTGCCTACTTTTAGGCAAAGTCTTCAAAATTAACCATGCTCACGGTTAGATCATAACTAACCATCATAGCCTTACACTTGTACTGCACCTTTATATACCCCTAAGCAATACATCAACACTATTGTATAAGCTTCTAAGCAATGAAAGCATCTATTGGTTTCTCCTCTCCAGTTATTTGCAGCTTTTCTCTGTGAATACATTCTCTGTTTTATCTGTTTCTTGTTATTTTATAATATTTATA
>NW_021536543.1:0-240 GCF_001605985.2 Dendrobium catenatum | reverse complement strand
ACAACGTAAAACAATTAAGTAGTTACTTTCGCTTAGGATAAACTACACAAGAGACTAAGCTAGATCAAAACACATAAGAAAACTAAAACGTTGCATGCGAAGTAGTTTCCAACTTAACCCTTGTTTAACAACGAGATCTAAAGCAAAGAAGTAACAAATCCTACGAGTACTAGTGGATGGCAATAAAGGGACACAATCTCTCTCTTTGAACAAATTCTCATGAAGAATTCGGAATTCAAA
>NW_021536542.1:0-295 GCF_001605985.2 Dendrobium catenatum | reverse complement strand
CTACCAGCTACCCGTCTCACAGATGCAGGACCCACAGTTATTTTCTCCCAACTTAAGGGATCGTGCCACATGAAAGGGGATTCAGACATGATTTGGAAGTTCTCAATTATGCTCGCCCACCAACCTAACAAATCCGGTGGGATAAATTTATAGATTTTGTCTCCTAAAGATTTGAAGATAAATTAAAAAATATTTATATTTGAAGAAATGTGGCATGTGATATTTGATTATTTTCCAGCCAACATTAGCGAAAACATGTGGCAGCTTCCTCGACGCTTCTATTTTTAAAAGTTTT
>NW_021536541.1:0-546 GCF_001605985.2 Dendrobium catenatum | reverse complement strand
ATTAAAATAAGAATGAAATTTTGTTAGATTTTCTAGGGGTGATATCAAAAATTGAATAGAATCTTTTGGAGAATCAAAAGGGAGTGGATCAAGATTGAACAGTTATTAACAGAATCGAAGGAAGAGAGGTAGGGGACACTTTGAGATTCCAGAACCATCCGGAAGTGTCCCAGCCTAGTCTAATTGTTGGGCTTTACGTTTTAGGATTGAAAAGAGATTTAATTTGAGTTTAACATTTTATTAGAAATTTGAGACTATATTCCCGAAATTGGGGTCTTATAATCAAAGATCTGCCCCGGATCCTAAATCTAATTTGGACGCTAGACCACAGTCATCCCAACCTAACTAATGCAGTGTAGAACCTGGTCTTACCCCGGCCTGGATTGGGGAGCCAGCTAATCTCCTAATCAATTTAAAATATATGAATCTGGTATTTTATGAAAGAGTGGTAGGGACGTTGTAATTAAAGTTTTGGAGAGTTGGGGCCGACATCTAGAAATTTTCCTAATTGGCCCCTTTAACTTATGTTGGGTGCTAAAATGCTAA
>NW_021536540.1:0-206 GCF_001605985.2 Dendrobium catenatum | reverse complement strand
GCCAAGGCTTTGGCCACATTGCCTCTGGATGTCCGAATCGACGGATTGTTACAATCATGGAAGAAGCTAATACGGAGCAAGACATGATGATAGATCATGAGTCCGAGAATAACATGACGACGGAAACCACTATAATTTCGGCTGATGAAGGGAGTCTACTTGTACTCAGGAGACTACTTAACTCTCATAAGGACGATTCTTGTCAA
>NW_021536539.1:0-203 GCF_001605985.2 Dendrobium catenatum | reverse complement strand
ACATGTCTTTCCTCTTACTTGCAAAAGCACACATAAGTATATCAAGCACGTATTTCTCTAAGGAAACATACAAGTGGTTAGTTTAAGAATGATTTACATAAAGCATCTCTTATAGTTATATAAGTAATAAATGTATGTGCATGTTGACGCGAGATTATCACATGGAAAAAGAGGCTCTTATGAGCCATGGAAAAGGAGGCTCT
>NW_021536538.1:0-260 GCF_001605985.2 Dendrobium catenatum | reverse complement strand
AATGATTTTCTTCATCTCCTAAGCTTTTCTATACATCTATTGGAATATCATTAGGTTCAACAATTTTTCCACAGTTCATTTTCTTTAAAGCCTCTCTAACTTCATGTTTACTAATATGCTAATAAAAATAAAAATAAAAATATTTTCATTTAAGGTGCAAAGGTCACTAAAGTCAATCATATTCTCACAATTTTCATTGAAAAGTTTAACAAAATATCTCATACATCTTTGTTGAATATCTTTGTCTAATAAAAATTCTT
>NW_021536537.1:0-313 GCF_001605985.2 Dendrobium catenatum | reverse complement strand
AATAGTGGTAAAATGAATGTAGATAATGAGGCCAGTAAAGATGGGTAAGGACCATGGGTCCATGTAAACTATGAGAGGAGGAAATTAAGGAATAATGGACCTAGAAGACTTCCGCAACATGTTGGTGGGGTCATGAAGATTTTTATGAAGAAATAAGAAGATGATGTTAGTGTAGAGGTCACTAAGCAAGAATTATTGTTGAAACAAGCTTGAAGGTTGATCCTTCTTTAAATGTAGGTGAGACTGCTATTCGAGATTTCTCATAACAAAGGAGACCAAATTTTGAATGTGGTATGAATTCTAAAGATCAATA
>NW_021536536.1:0-734 GCF_001605985.2 Dendrobium catenatum | reverse complement strand
ACTACTTTTATTGCACTCAATTCAAAACATACATATGGAAAACAATTGTTCGGATTAGAACCTCCTAAAAGGTTGTTTGAATGAGCTCCTTGAGATTAACCAACCATGGAAACCTACTTGGGACCAACCCACATTAAGTTACTGTATTGTTCCAAGGATCAGAACCCTCATCTTATGTCACACTTCAGGATTTATATTGAAAGAATTACATATATCTTTCATATTTATCATTTAGCCAGAGCTTACCAATACATAGCAGAAAGAAATATGATTACATTTTTTTCTTGTTCGAAGTCTCATATCATAGGATCCTTACGCTTTTCTAAAAATATGTAAAATCACGTAACGAGTCAATAAGTAACTAAAATCTTACAACTGAAATCAATGCAAGAAAAAAGAGAATAATATTATATAAATTATATTAAGAAATATATACATCAATGTCTATATTGATTATCAGTATCAATTTATTCTTCTATAATTCATCATATCTCAATCCATTATATAATCAATCATAGTAACGATAATAGTCAATAATACTAAAGTAATAATAATATTAATATCATGATCAATAATGTTAAATAATGGTAATGACAGTAAATATTATTAGTGTTAGTCACAATATCAATACAATATTTATAGCAGTGTCGGTATCAGTATTCAGATATTTAATGAGCGTATCTTAAGGGTATCTTGCTCCTACACTTACGACTGCAAATCAGTTTCCCCTTATA
>NW_021536535.1:0-251 GCF_001605985.2 Dendrobium catenatum | reverse complement strand
TTTTGAAACTCCCCTACAACAATTTTTGAATTCTTCTAAAACTTATCCTTGATCCCGTGAACAACCTTATCAAGACATTCCCTCACATCATGTCCAACGAACCACAATGATAGCAGAGTGAATGAATCTTCTCGTATTCAACACGCTGGAAGAATCTACCAGCTAGTCCATCATCCAAACCCCATTCGACAGTTTCTTCTCCAAGTCGATCTTGACACAAATACGGGCAAATTCTCTCTTTCCCCATCTAA
>NW_021536534.1:0-297 GCF_001605985.2 Dendrobium catenatum | reverse complement strand
CACTTATAAAGATTGGACGGGGGTCATCATCGGTTCCCAGGTTAATTTCTTTTAATTTAAGGGGTGCATCCCGAACTTGAAGGTCATCGGGATCATCTAAAGTCTCCAAACAGAAACGATCTGTAGGGACAGAAACGATCTGTAGGGACATTTGGCGATTCAAGATGATAAGTTATCATTTGGCAATACTCATCGTCATCGAACGAACTAACGGTTCCAAAGCCGATACGACTTTTGGGATTATCGTTAATTTTTGTTTTCCAAATATTTTCGTGGTATCTAGCCTGACCCTTAGTC
>NW_021536533.1:0-231 GCF_001605985.2 Dendrobium catenatum | reverse complement strand
AGGTAACATTTTCAAATATTTTGATTCACAGATGGTAGTAACTTTATAATCATAACAATATGGTAAACAATATAGAATGTTATTTACATTTTTAGAATTGGACAACATATTACTGAGTTCATGGAATCATGTTACAATCTAAGTATACCTAGTAAACATGTCTGTTATTATCTCATTGGATTTCTTGCAAAATAACTTAAAATCCTGCAACAATATTTTCAGATGGGATTG
>NW_021536532.1:0-260 GCF_001605985.2 Dendrobium catenatum | reverse complement strand
GATGCTATGGACATGGATACTATAGATTCATTGATAGTATTGCTTATAGATTTGTTGATGCTATTGCTTCTACACTGTATTGAACTGCTGTATTTGATTCATTGCTAGTATAGATTGGGTTTTATTGTTTTGATTGATTCGATTTGATACGATTTATTTGATTGATCGACTGATTTCCTATTGTTTATTGATTTTCGTATCCGCTGCATTGCCTATTGATTTTATTTCCGCTGCATAGATTCACTGATCATGTGCCATTG
>NW_021536531.1:0-457 GCF_001605985.2 Dendrobium catenatum | reverse complement strand
AACTTGCGCAGGTGATATATGTATGAATTTGTTTTAATTGACTCAAAAATCTTCAAAAAAAAAAAAATTCAAAATAATATAAAATTTTTGTTATTGGAAGACTATATTTGCGACCAAGAAGCTGCATGATTCTCAATAATATTGCTCATACAAAGCGCACGTGAAATTGAGGAAATGGATAAACTCCACCTTCCTTTTTAATAATTTTCTTAAAAAAAAAAAACGCGTTTTCTTGTCTTTTTTTAATTAATTTAATAAAAAAGAACCTGTCACTTCAAAGACCATTTGTCTTCTCGTTTTACTCATTTTTTTAAGAAGAGTAAACTAGAAGAAATTAGTACATAAGAAGCCAAAAAGACTACATGGCCTAGGATTTACATAGCTCATTTTGCTTTATTGGTGCATGAATTTGCATTTAATTGACTCAAAGAAAAAAAAAAAAAAAACTTTAGGAATG
>NW_021536530.1:0-416 GCF_001605985.2 Dendrobium catenatum | reverse complement strand
TGAATTAATTGTATATAGTCAATAGACTAAATTGGAGTAGCGTTATACTTTGGGACTAAAATGATCATATATGAAAAATTAGAAGACTATTTTGAAATTTAACCCTATCAATATTTATGGATGATCAAACATATATAGAGCTCTTTTAAATCTTTAATTTATGCACATATTCCACCAAAAAAATACACAATTTCTTAGGCCAATTAAGAATCCTATATTTTAAAATAAAAATTAATTTATCAAGCAATCGAAAAAATAATTATCCAGATGATAATGGAAAATTATTCTATGCTAAAAAAGAGCTTTCTACAACTGCTTTAAGAAGTTATTTTTTATAGCAGCTTTATAAAATAATAAGAAAACTGTCCCAATGAAGCCTAAGTAATTTAAAAGAAAATAAATCATTTTGATCGTTT
>NW_021536529.1:0-1215 GCF_001605985.2 Dendrobium catenatum | reverse complement strand
AAGACCCAAATCACCTGTATTTGAGACTATCTATCAACTAGAGCAATATGACTAAGCTTGGAGAAATAAAACGATCAAGACATATAAATTTGATGTATAATAACAAAATAGCTAGCGAAAAAGATAAGGATATGATAGCTTGTAATTCTATCAAAAATAACCTGCTAGAAAGAGATGAGAAGGCATACGATTCAAAAACTCCTTTTTTCATACTAAAAAAAAATGAAAATTGAAAGAAGATTGCAACAAAATTAAGTAATCATTTAGAAGAAAACATGTAAAGCCAAAAAGAAGTTAGGGAAAAAATTTCTTTCGAATCTGGCAATTCACAAAAGCAAAGCATCTCATTCGTTCATCGATCACTCTCATGATCTCTTTCAGGTAAAATCCCACTGCTCAATGCGCTAACAGTAGCCTTCCCTTCCCATGAAATGGTGGTCAGTTTCCATGACGCTGACAGTGGAGATCGTCTGACCGTTTGATCGGTCGAAATGACCCATCAGATGGCTCAAATCTGCCAAACAGGATAGAAGTATTGTAACCACTTCCACCCCCTCTTCTATATGAGAGATTATTACGTGCAGTGTCTGGATTGTCCGGAGTGAATTTGGACGCGCCACGTCACCAAGATGCACTGGGCCCAAGATGACGTGACATGTGCGGAATCGCCTCCGAACGAATCCCTAGGTGACGTGACGTGTCCGGATTCGCCTCCGAACGAATCCGGACACCGCACATAAATAATTTTCTCTCTTATAGCTGCTTATACTATAGTTATTTGCCCATGAGATGAGGATTAGGTTTCCTTTGTTATAATTTTATATCTATTTTTTAAAATAGTGATAAAAAGCTTGCACAAATAAAATCTTAGACTTTGTGGGATAGCTTTATTACTATTTTCTAAAGCATTCATAAAAATTTCTTAAATTAAAAGGTTTCTTACTAAAAATCTGTTTTAGAAAATAAAAAAAAAACTACCACGAACAGGCGGATGCATTATGGGGGCCGTGGGGCACGGGCCTCATTGAATTTATTATTAATATCTAATTAAATATATTTGTGTCATTATTAATAGATTAAATTGAGTTAGGTTTTTTTTTTCTTTCTCAAATAGAAATCCTGCCTCTTTGTTTTTCACGTGTAATCTTGCTCGAACAAGTGAGATGCGGCAATCGCCACTCGGCTCGGCAAGTCCCTAAGATTCTTATGCTTTGA
>NW_021536528.1:0-3855 GCF_001605985.2 Dendrobium catenatum | reverse complement strand
GTTGAAAGCTTCTGAAATTAAATCAAAGACCATCTGAGTTCCGATTTCAGCAAACTTATAGTCAAACTGAACGTCTTAGAAAGACAAATCCATCGACACCAAATTCGACTCAATCCGAGCCCAAATGGGTCCAAATCAAGGGGTTGAAGCGTTGTTGAAGGGTTCAAACCACAATTTGGATTATCAAACACTTTTCAAATGTGTCATGCTTATAGTCAAATCGAGCGGCTCGACGAGACGAATCCAACGAGCCCAAGATCATTTAATTCTGAAATCATTAAGGCATCCAATTGACCAATAAACAGTCCATGATCTAGGGGATCAATATCGGCCGTCCATTCAATCACTCTCATTTTGCCCATGATCCTCCACATATTTACAAGCCATGACACTCTCAAAAAACTATAAATAGGCCCTCATTCTTCACATGAAGGGAAAGAGGAAGAGGGAGAAGAAGAGAAGAAAGGGAGGAATTTGGGTGCTCTCTTGCCATCGACCACCGCCGGACTTCCACCGTTCTCCGACCACCGACGGACTTCTGCCAGTTCGTCGACCGCCGCCGGACTTCCACCAGTTCGCCAACCGCAACTGGACTTCATCCCAACCGTTGACCACTGACGGACTTCTGCCAGTCCGTCTACCGCCGCCGGACTTCCACCAATTCGCCAACCACCGACGGACTTCCACCAGTTCGTCGATCGCCGCCGGACTTCCACCCATCCTCTGACCGTCGCCGAACTTATACCAGTTCACCGACTACCGCCGGACGTCCGCCCGCCCGCCAACCATCGTCGAACTTTCATAGTTTGTCGTCCGCCATCGGAATTCCGCCAGTCTGCCAAACACTGCAGCACTTCCGCTAGTCCGCCAACTACAGTCCTCCCAATCATTGTCATCCAACTATGGTCCTTCCGATCTCCGTCATTTGCAGACTATGGTCCTTCGGACCTCTATCGTCTATCGACTACATTCCTCTCCGACTATGGTCCTCCCGACCTTCGTCGTCTGCTAACTATGGTCCCCTCGACCTTCGTCGCCCGCCGACTATGATCCTTTTGATCTCCATTGTCTGCCGACAACAATCGTTCCGACCTCCGTCAACCCGTGACTACGATCCTCCCGACCTCCGTCGCAATACAACGGTCCTTCTGACCTATGTCGCTCACAGACTACGATCCTTCTGACCTCCTTCACCTGCCAAATATGGTTCTTTCGATCTACATCGCTCATCGACTATGGTTTTGCCACCCCAAACAAATATATCAACATTGATTCTTCCAACTTCCACCACGCAATGCATTTTATATGATGTATATTTGTTACTTCGAGCCACGGCCTTCCTCCTAAGGATGGGCCTCATTTGTAATCAATTGTAAGCACTAGTGGATTCATTCAAACTGGGCCAGGCCCCGTGATTTTTCCCCCTTTTTAGGGGTTTCCACGTAAAAACTCTGGTGTCTCTTATGAACGCTACACCCTCATCTCTTTCATATGCTTGTGCTCTGGATCTTTGTACAAAGCTAAGGCATTAATCTTTATATTTCTCTACCGCCGCGAATTTTCCAGGACGCAACAACTATTGCAATGGAATGCATGTTCATGATTATGGTATTTCATCATGAATTTATAAGGAAATGATTTTGCCGTCATTCTTAATCTGAGAGAGAAAGAGAGAAGAGGGATTGGTGTATATATATCCAATGATTATCAGCTTCTTAGTTTGGTGCTTTGTTTGTTTGTGGCTTTTTTTCATTTGAGTTCTGTTAGAACTTCTCATGGCGAAAAGTTTGCATGATAAAATTTGGGTGACATTTATGACATGCACTGCATGAGAATTCAGTCCTTTTTCTAAGACATTTAGGTCAATTAAGATAAATTCATACATACATTACATACGCAAGACTCGATCATGAGACCTCTTAGTTGATAGCTAAAACTCTCAACCAACAGACCATGCTGTGAGCTACGCCAACCTTCTGTGTGTTATAATAAATCCTTCTTCTATTACATAGCGAAAGACAATATCTTGTAACATTTGTTAAATTTCATCTAAGAAATATACTTTTTTTTTCCTCTTCTTAAAGCTTTTTACACATAGAGAATCCTATACTTCAATTTTTAGTGTATGAGAATGGAAAAAAATTAAGATAATTGTCATTCTATCAAATTGATTTCTCAAAAATGTTGATGTTTTGCAATCAATGCATGATCATGTGCAAATAGCTAACTAAGCTAAGTTAGGTGATAGATATTATATGGTGTCAATTAAGAGGAGAGAAGTACTTAAAAAATGCATTAATTCTATTCATTTTAGTGTAATAAAAGGTGTCTTTGTGGTGCCATTTGGTGCCAAGAGTAGGCCCTAATGTCTCATTGATTTTAGGTGAGATTTTGATTTTTCTTATCAATTTTATGTCAGTAAAAAAATAATTATAAATTGTTTCATCACTGCTAAAAAATCAAACTTTCAGAGTACTTTTTTTACCAATTATACTAGTTTAAATATCTACTAAATTCTTCATAGTAGTTCTTAAACCGCTGTAAATTCGTTGTATTTGTGTTCGCTAGAAAGCTTTAGCAGCGTTTTTAGCGGGGGTTAAAACCGTTGTTAAAAGCTAGCAAAGTTGAAAAAAAATATATAATGCCAAAAAAATTGAATTTTGTGATCAAATTGCAACAAAAATTAAGAATATTAAGAATTAATCTTTGAATTGTATATTGTTTGAATTTAAAAATAACTGAGCCCTATAATTGTGTTTTTTTTTTACCCACTAGAATTCTCAATCTTTCTTTCAAACAGTCATTTGAGCACATAATTATGCTGATATTGTTATTGTGTAATTTTCTCATTTTTATTTATAAAATATAATATCACATTCTATTAAAAATAATAATATTTTTCATGTAATTTTCTAACCTTATTTATCATATGAATTTGAACTATTTACTAAAAAAATAAAGAAACATGTGAAAAATTAAACATCATAAAACTTTATAAGATCTAATTACCTAAAAAAAATAAAAAATTTTAATGACTACAGCTCCAACTAAGCTTTTAGCATAGCCATTTCAAAAGAGTATTAGGTTGAGGTGTAGGCGAGTCAAGCCGATTCCTCTGCCAGTTCAAGCTTAGTTAGATATATATATGGCTCGTGAGCCAAGCTCAATGAGTTAACGAATCAAGCTTGCGCCAATCTCAACTTGACTCATTAGCTCGACTGCTCCAGAGCCTACTCGTTTAGAAAATATTCCTATAAAATACACTAAATATATTACAATTCAGGAGTTTTAGCATAAATACACTAAATATATTTAAAAATTATATCTCACGTTCATATATTAAGTGATTCTTTATTATTTATCTACTAATTTCTCATTTTTTTATAATTTTATTATAGTAACCGCCAGAATCAGAACAATTTTCTCCCTTTAGTTATAAAAGAGCCGGTTCAAACTCATAAAATTAAGCTCAAGCTCGAGCTGTCTTGAACTTTATTCGGCTCATTTAGAACCTTAAAATTAGGTGGTAAGAACAATTTTTTGAGATGAAATAAATCATAGAATTAATTCTTCTTCAATAATTTCCAAACATTTGAAATTGGAACATTATTACTCATATGCCCCACCATTTATCATAGTTAATAATTCATTGCTTGTTGCAGATAGCTATTAAATGAACATGAAAAAAAGGATAATTTGGTAATAAAAAGAAGAAAATTGAGACAAATGAGTTAAACGTTTTACTCGTTGTTTATAAATAAATTATAAAAAAAGACTGATTCAGTAATACCAAAGGGATAATGATATCATAAAATAGAATAATGTTTGTATGTCAACATTCATATTGGAGTGTAG
>NW_021536527.1:0-303 GCF_001605985.2 Dendrobium catenatum | reverse complement strand
AGAGCTTCAAAGGAGCTCATTAATTACAAGTTGCCGATAATATCGTCCAGGCTGATATGGACATCGTCCTGGCCGATCAGTACAAATCTCTGAAGATCGGCCAGAGCATCGCTTTGAATGTAGGCTGGACTATTAAAAATTGGATTAATCATCCTGGCCAATCGTATGATCGTCCAGGCCGATTAGTTCAAATCAGAGGGAAAACTTCCTGAGCTTTGCTTAGAATTCATGCTGGCCGATCCCAATCGTCCAAGAGCAACTAAGGTTTTTTGAATAGATCGTCCTGGCCGATCCTGCAATCAT
>NW_021536526.1:0-291 GCF_001605985.2 Dendrobium catenatum | reverse complement strand
AAATATATAATTTTAAGACATTTAGTTAATAAAATTGTAGAAATCATAGAAGTTATAAAAATAATAGAGAAAGCAAAATAAAATAAGAATGTAAATGAGGCAAAATTAAATAAAAATCATGATGGTACGTGTTAATGAAATTGAATTAAACAATTATCGATAAATTGTTGTGCGTATCAATCAAGAAAATTACAACGACATAAATAAAAATTTAAATAGAAATGTATTTTTTTTTTGGTTTAACGTGTCAATTTTGTAGATTTGCTAATAAATAATTCTATCACTTTAAAG
>NW_021536525.1:0-2936 GCF_001605985.2 Dendrobium catenatum | reverse complement strand
TATAATACAAAATGCATTAATCAGTGCAACATTAATCTATCTTTTATGCTTGTGAAACATATTATAAATACATGCTAAGATTGTAAACTCTCTCAAGCGAAGGTTTCTTATGATTTTTGGCTTATCATGAGTTTTGACTTACTGATACTAAGGACATAATCAATATCAATGTCCTCAAATCACAAATGTTCTATACTTATCTTTTAGGTTTCTTAATTTCTCTTCTTAATAGGAGAATGATGAAGCTTGCCATTACCATTATTAGAATTTTAACATTCTCAATCAATCATTGTATAATGTTTATCAAAGAGTGAGATTTGATATCAAATCTAGGTAAATTACCCAGATTTGATATCTATTAGTCATTGATGTTTGATCCCTATCTCCATTGCCACAAGTATCCCTCCTATTAGGAGAACAACTAAATTGATTGCCAACTATCACTTGATCACTTCTAAAACTCTCCATAGGCCTACATATGATGCCTTTCTTTCTAGTTTAAGTATCTCACCTTCTATAAAGAAATAAAAATTCAAATCAATTGTCCACACTTGCTACACTTGATGGAGGAATCAAGATTGATCTACGTGATTTTGATGGCATATTAGATCTTGATAAATTGATGAATTTTTTGCATACGGTCGAAAGAATTCTTGATTTTAAGTTGGGTGTGATTGATATCTATAACTTTTTTTTTTTGGTATTTAGGGAAGTCGAATGTGGATTGTGTGAGAAGAATATTTTTTCAATTGCTGAGCTATGGTTCAATCCGCATTACATCTATATAACTTAAGGGGAAGTATTGGTTATTATTGAAATTGCTTACAAATTAAGAATAATCAAAATAAGTCATCTTAGAGTATGGTTTTGTCGATGATAGTTTTAATCGATGAGAACTTTGTTGAAATTAGA
Organism: Dendrobium catenatum; assembly: GCF_001605985.2. NCBI lineage: Eukaryota > Viridiplantae > Streptophyta > Magnoliopsida > Asparagales > Orchidaceae > Dendrobium > Dendrobium catenatum. Next base: position 2,024 of record NW_021536525.1, on the reverse strand, counting down.
AGAAAAAAAAATTAACCAATGAACAAATGTTTAGAAAAAATAATTTTGTTTAACTAAAGAAAGTTCGAAGACATATAAAAGGCAATCCTAATTTATGTAATATTTATAACCATTAATTAATATTAATATAAGATAAGGTATTATTCAAGTGTGATATGTTTTTAGTATATTGAATTTATCATTTTGAAGAAATATGCTATATTAGTGATATAACTGTTGAAAATGGATAAATGCATTGGGATTATGATAGATTGGTCCAGCCGGCCCAACACTAGGGCTAGCTCCTAGTATATTCCAGGCGGTGCAGGAAGCAATCGGCAAGCCTTTTGGGCCCACGCATTGATGGCAAATTCAAATAGGAGGAAGGTGATTTAAGAGTGAAAATATTCAGGGAGGGGTTGTTTAATAATTATTCTTTTATTTGTATTATCTAAATAGGGGAGAAGGGATTAGGGTTAAGGTTAGGGGAGAAGGTGATTTATGAATTTTCTCTTAGGTGTTTGGGCTTGAGCCGCAGGCTAGGGATTGGGAGAGCCAGATCTTCCTCTCGAATTGAAGATCCATTGTAGCTTGTTTGTTTTCTTCTTCGTTTGTATCAATTATCAATTTCTCTAATATTTTGCCTAGAAATTCATCTCAAAATCCTGCTCCAACCTTGCTAAAATTCCAAATTTCATCCAAGATTTCTTCGATTTTTGGCATTTGGTTTCTAATCATATTATCAAGTGATAAGTGATTTAAAAGGCCAATATATAAATACATTATTGTTAGGTTAGTAATGATGATGTATGGATATGTTTTATTTACTAGTAAAAATATGTTGATAGTTAAAATTGAGAATGATGAAAAATTGACAATGAATGCGAGCATAATTGAAAAGAATAAGATATTGAAAATAATCCATATTTTTATATTAAAATTGTCACAAGATAATCAAATTTCAGCTGATAAAAATGAAAATGAATAAGATGAAATGTGGGGGAAATTTATAAATAGATTAAATAGATAGGCATGTTAGATAGATTTGTAAATGTCTAACACTTTTGTGCATCATTTGCTAGCATGATGAACAATAAGTATTCCGTGAAATCATTCTCAAATTTGGGCTGAAATTTCATGAGGCACATTGCACAGATTGTTAAGTTAAGTGTTAAAATTGATTGTGTTGATCAATTCGTATTGTATTGTTTTGACTCGGACCTCAAATTTCAAGCTTGTTGAGCTCGCTGAAGGGTTGTTAGGTGGTTCCTCACCCTGCTTGAATTTTTTTTCGTATAACACCTTGGCGGCTGATATTTGTGGAAAATTAGAAAAAATAGAGTGTTGTGGGGCTAAACAAACCTGCGACGATGGCTGGGAGTGTTGTGGAGCTTCCAAATTGGACGCTGTTGGGTAGCCCCTAAAATCAGAGAGTGAGAGTATCGCTCTCTGATTTTAATATGTCATACATGATGCACTTATGCCTTAAATTGAAAAAGAATAATTCAGGTTATCCAACACCAAGCTACGGCTTACCTGAAAATATCAGGTGACATGACATAATTAAATAAATGAATTTTATAAAAAAGTTATTTGAATAATTAATAATAATAATAATGATGGACATGTGTAACGAATACATATGTTATAATTTTAGTGAATAGTGGATGAGAAGAATGAAGAATTGAACGTTAAAGGTCAATAAGAGTGTTTTATTTTTAAAGGAATTAAATTCCTTAACAATTTGATTTTGTTTAAATTGTTAGTTATTTATTTTATTTTGTATAATAATAAAATTTATTGTTTATAATGATATAAGAATGGGTTCAAAACGGGTCAAATAGGTCCGGGTTCATATCCAATGGATTGACCCTATTGACCAGTTTTGCAATGTAAAGTCCACTCGGACCAAACCCACGTGGCTTACTGGGTTGAAATCAACAAGACCGCGAACTTCAATTTTGCATGCGGAGAACTAGCACATGTAGGGCTTATTGCTCGCTCATCATTAGGGCTGTGTGGGTAGCTGAGCCCTAGCATATTTG